>NW_016107488.1:701142-814323 GCF_001604975.1 Cebus imitator | reverse complement strand
AAAAAAAAAAAAAAAAAAAAAGAGTGATGACCTAGGGCTATCTGGCAGAAGGTATGTCTTAGCAGCATAGACTTCAAGAAGTGGCATGACTGCTTTTAATAGCTTACGATCAGGTATGGCAGCAAGGGAATTACCTAAAGGTGGAATTTTTAATTAAAAAGGAAGCAGAGCATAAAAATTTGGAAAATTTGCAGCCTGACCATGTGATAGAGAAAGGAAGAGTATTTTCAGGAGAGAAATACAAGGGTCCTTGGAGCAATCACTTGCTAGGGAGATTGGCATGGCAAAGGGGAGCCAGGTGCTAATAGTCAAGACAACAGTGATAAGGCCCTGAAGGCATTTTAGAAATATTTAATGCTGCCTGTCCCATTACAGGCCCAGAGACCTGAGAAAATAGAATGGTTTCAGGGTACAGGCCAGGGTGCTGCTACCTGGTGTCACCTCAAGATGCTGCTTCTCATATCCTCACTGCTCTGCCTCTAGACACAACTCAATGGTCTACAGGTACTGTTCTGGCCACCACTTTGGAGGACACATGCCATAGATATTGGAAGCTTCCACATAATGTTAAATTGGTAGGCTTCTAGAATGCAGGAGTAATGGAAGTTTGGCAGCTTTCACCTAGTATTTTAGAGAATGTATAAGAATGGCTGAGTGCCCAGGCAGAGATCTGGTGCAGGGTGGCACCATCACAGATTGCTTCTACTAGGGAAGTGCCTAGTGGAACTCTGAGAATAGGGCCTCAATGTAATAAAGGCCATATATGACAAGCCTACAGCTAGCATCACACTAAATGTCACCATTGGTAGGAAAGCTTTTCCTGTAAGATTAAAAAAAGGAGGATGCCTACTCTTGCTACTTCTATTTGGTATAGTACTGGAAGTCCTAGCCACAGCAATTTGGCAGTTAGGCAAGAAAAGTAGCAAAAAGGCAACTAAATTAAAAATGAAGAAGTAAAATTGTCTCTGTTTTCAGATGGCATGATCTTATGTAATTAAGCCTTGAACAACATGAGTTTGAACTGTGCAGGTCCACTTCATATGTGAGTTTTCTTCTGCCTGTCACCACTGAGATAGCAAGATCAACCTCTTCTTCTTCTTCTTCTAAACCTACTTGACATGAAGATGCAAGAAAGAAGATCCTTAATATGATCCATACCCACTTAATGAATAGTAAATAAATATTGCCTTCCCTATGATTTCTTAATATTTTTTCTAACTTACTCTATTTTAGTAATATATAATAATATACAAAATATGTGTTGCTCAACTGTTTATGTTATCAGTAAGGCTTTCAGTCAATAGTTCACTATAAGAGAAAGCCTATAGAATGAGAGAAAATATTTGCAAACTACACTTTTGATAAGAGGTTAATGACCAAAATGTATAAGGAACTCAAATAATTCAATAGCAAGACATCGAAAAGCTTTATTAAAAATGGACAAAGGACCTGAATAGATATTTCTCTCAAGAAGATACAAACAGGTACATGAAATATGTTAAACATTAAAAATGGCCAACAGGTACATGAAAAAATGTTAAACATTATTAGTTAACAAAACCACAATGAAAGATCACCTTATACCTGTTACAATGGTCATTATTAAAAAGACAAAAGATAAATATTGAGGAGGTTGTAAAGAAAAGGGAATCCTTGTACACTGTTGATGGGAATGCGAATTGGTATAGCTATTATGGAAAAGAGTATGGAGGTTCTAAAAAAAGTTTAAAATAGAATTGTCATATAATTCATTAATCCCACTTCTGGGTATATATCCCAAGGGTATGAAATCGGTATCTTTAAGAGGTATCTGCATTCCCAAGTTCACTGAAGCATTATTCACAATAGCTAAGATATGGAGTCAAGTTAAGTTTTCACTGATGGATGAATGCGTAAAGAAAATGTGAGATACACACACTCACTGACATACAATGGAATATTATTCTGCCTTAAAAAGTAAGGAAATTCTGACAGATGCTACAACATGGAGGAACCAAAGGACATTATGCTAAGTGAAATAAGCCAGACCCAGAAACATAAATACTTACATGAGGAATCTAGAAAAGTTAAACTCATAGAAGCAGAAAGTAGAATGGTGGCTAGTAGGGCCTAGGACTGGGAGAAATAAGAAAATGTTGGCCAAAAGATACCAAGTTTCAGTTGTATAAGATGAATAAGTTCTAGAGATCTTATGTAGAGTGTAGTGACTATAGTTAATGATCGCACATTGTATATTTGAAATTTGCAAAAGGAGTAGACATTAAATGCTCTCATTCTCTCCACAGAAAAACATGGTAACTATGTGAAGTGATAGATATCTTAATTAGCTTGATATGGGTAACTATTTCATAACATACATACATAATATATATCAAAATATCACATTGTATACTTTAAATATATACAATTAAATAATATATATATATGCAATTTTTATTTGTCAATTATACTTCAATACAACTGGAAAAAATAAATCAAGGCTATTGTGTCCTAATGCCAGAACTCAAATTAATAACAAGCGGGGCTTCAGTTGAATATTGTGTTTTAAAATGTTTCTTGTGATTCATCATGTGTTATAGCACAGACGAGTCTCAACCTACAAGACACTTGGCATATATCAGCTTTTGGGAAGTCTATTTTCTTAGTGGTTATATTTAGCAACTTTGAGAACCTAGTGATTTTAGTTTTGAGAATTTGCTTTTGTATAATTTGGGTAGTTTTTCTCCTAGTATTAGAAAAAAAAATATTTTATTTTGCCTTGACAAAATTACATAAACTCATAAACCTGAAGTTTCTTATAAAAATTTAATGGGTGTTGGCACCATGATTGTTCATGAAAAATGTAGGAAATATAGTATAGTAAACTGAAATGACATAGTACTCCCATTCTAATGTTCACAGAGACATAACTCCAATAATTTTTATTTTATGCTGTTCATAGATTTTACTTTTCCTTGGTGTAACTCCAGCATTCTAAGAAAAGCCACTTATGTTAAAGGTGACATTGCTTTCTCTTTTGGAACATGCACTTGGCAACGAATTCATTAGCCAGACAGGTGTTTATGTCACTGTCAAATTGAAATTGCTAATTTTTTTGATTCTTCCTATGGGAATAACACAAGCTATTAGATGTTAATAAGCAGCAACTAACTTTCTATGACCTTTTGTAAGTTTGGGGGTCGAAAGAAACAGCAAATATTATTTCAAGAGTTGGTTGCTATTGTTGTGTTCTCTCTACAAACTTAAAATGTCATGAGACCACAGGTAGCCTGAGATGAGTATGCTTAGGATACTGGTTGAAAACACTTTATTAAAAGTTTAACTAATGCAAGAGGCACTTGGGAGCCTCTCATGAGAAGGAAGACATCAAATAACACTTGAAGGAGTTGATTGTTTTTATATAAGTATATATAAGTGTTGGGAAGAAAAAAAAGTAAGAGGACTAAATTAGCAAGAAAATTGGAGAAGTTTGTATACGGGTAAAAATGATATGGATGGAGGCTGAAATAAAGGAGGTAGAGGGATACGTTTAAGCACCGTCATTCCACAGAACTTGGTATTGCTAGGCTAGTTATGCAGGGAAAACAAAAACAAAATCAAAGACGTCTCCAGGGTTAAGACGTTAGGGAACAAACTGCAAATACCAGCCACTATAGGGAAGATAACAAAAGGAATAATTAGGGAAGAAGCTATGTCTCACTTTAAATGGCAGCAAAACATTGGAGCGGAAAACCTGAACAGCTGGAGCTGGCAAGAAGCTTAGTAATCATTCAGACTGCTCATCCTAGAGATGAGGAGACTGAAGCATATACATTTCAAAGACTTGCCTAGTTAGTGACACTTCTGGGACCACTACCTATGTCTGTTGGGTTGTGTTTTATAGCAAGTTGCCTTGTCAATGCCTTGTAGATAATGAATGAAACAGAAGGGACATACTAGTGTTGTCGGTACCCATAGAGCTAGAAGTAAGAATTACACTTACAGGGTGGAGACCCAAGGTTTGAGTATGAAGCATGATTCTGGAACTGCTCCTGTGCAACCAGGCGTCTAACTAAGGCGACATAATGGAAAGAACATTCAGGAAAGAACACTTAGCCAAAAACTCCAACAGCAGTATTGTGCAACTGCAGGATCTTAGATGTGTGGGAGTTCCTGGGGAGCTCAAGCCAGAGGGGGAGTGCACAGGTTCTGGGGCTAATATTGGGGGTGTTTCATGTAGTTTTAATATATCTAAAAATTTTAAAGTAATCCTCTGGGAAGCCCAAGTATGGCTAATATGGGCCATTCTTATGATTGGGCCAGAAGTTTCAGTTGCCTTTGTCATCCTGACTAGAAATTTAGAAATTCGCTTGATCAGCTTGGCAACTTCCACTGAACCCTCAGGTAATAGTGGCGAAGACTCTGGGGTCTTAGTTCTGTGAGCTTGGCGAAGCCAAGCTTGGCTATTTTGACAGTTTAATGGCCTTTCAGGGAGAAGTAGGGATGATGACTGTCATTATAGTCAATGACTCCAAGGGTTGATCTTGACTCTTTAGGGACTATGTTGGATGATCTCTCTCTATTCTGAGTTTCAGAGAATCTCTGATATGGTTTGGCTGTGTCTCCATGCAAATCTCATCTCAAATTGTAGTTCCCATAATTCCCTCATATTGTGGGAGAGAACCAGTGGAAGATAATTGAATCATGGGAGACAATTGAATCTTGGGGGTGGTTTCCCCCATACTGTTCTTGTGGTAGTAAATAAGTCTCACAAGATCTGATGGTTTTGTAAGGTGAAACCCCTTTCACTTGGCTCTTATTCTTCTCTTATCTGCCACCATGTAAGATGTGCCTCCCACGTTCTGCCATGATTATAAGGCCTCCCTAGCCATGTGGAGGTGTAAGTACATTAAACTTCTTTCTTTTGTAAATTGCCCAGTCTTGGGTATGTTGTTATCAGCAGTGGGAAAACAGATTAAAACAATCTCCTTCAGCCTCATAGAAAACTTTCTCTGTGAGCTATGTCTGAGGGCAAACTTCCAGCTCTCTTTAGCAGTTCTCAAAAAGCTTTTCTGGGCTGAACCATCATGTCACCTGCCAGTCTTTTAAGTAGAGAAGGCATCTGAAACTGACTTATAAATGCATGGATTAGTAACATAATAGGACTGGTTTTGGAGAGCTTGTTAAAGAAATAATTTCAGTGCAGTATGCCTAGTAGTAAAATGCATTCAGACTTGACTTTGGCACCTGCTAGTTTTGTGATCTTGGGCACATTGTCTAGCCCTTTTGAATTTGAATTTCTTCATCTTTAAAAGGGATATAATAAAAATACTTTTCTCAGTAAGATTTGAGAATAATTAAATATGATCATGCATATGAGGTGCTTAACATTGTGGAGAAACTCACAGGGAAGAATTTATTCAATTAAATGTTATTATTTTTGTGACTTCTGGTAAGTAAAGGGCCTGGGCTATATTTGAAGAATCCCTCAAAATTTTCAGTCCTGGAGTGCTGTGCATCTTCAACCAGCAACCTGGTTAAAATGTCATGAAACCATAGGTGGCCTGAGATGAGGCACTCAAAATATATCAGAAAAAATGTTCCCAGGCCTAAAGGAAATCCACTGATTCAAGTCTTTGTGAATTCAGAAGGAAGGAAGAACAGAAAAGCAAGATGTGAACTGAGCACCACTTCCAGGGAAATAGGATCCATGAGTTGCTGTAAGGCTCTAAATGCTGGAATTAACTGGTTCCAAACATTGCATTACCAGGAATCCCAAGGATGAGATAATTGGTTCTGGGCACTAATAGGAACAAAAGTATTTGGATATCTAGGGAGAGAGAGGTTTAGAAAATAGCCAAGCTTCAGCGGCCCAGAGGTAAGAGGAAGGGACTATGCCAAGTGTTTATAGGCAGTGAAACCAGTGGGCTTCAATAAAGGATAGGAAGAAGCAGCTTTGCTTACTGGGGAGACCCAGGGGCCAGGGTCCTGACATCATAAGAAATCACTGAAAACCAATTTCCAACATGGTCTGAGTAGTGTTTCTGGAGACGTGGACCAATGTGGGATAAAGGCTGGGGTATTATTCCAAACTGCCAGGCCTGGTTGGTTGAACTGGTGTAGCAGCACAGGGAAGACCGGCCTGTTCTAGGAGATTCTGAACACAGAAAGAATTCCTGCTGACCATGGAGATATTAAGAATAACAACAGTGTCATCAACAAAATACTAGCAAACTGAATTCAACAATACATTAAAAAGATCATTCATTATGACCAAGTGGGATTTATCCCAAGGATGCAAGGATGACTCAACATATACAAAGAAATCAATGTGATACATCATATCAACAGAATGAAGGAGAAAAACCATATGATCATTTCAATTGATTCTGAAAAAGCATTTAATGAAATTCAACATTACTTCATAATATAAAACCCTCAAAGAACTGGGGATAGAAGGAACAAACCTCCACATAATAAAAGGTGTATAAAACAGACTCACAGCTACTACCATACAAAGTTGGGGAAAACTGAAATCCTTTCTCTAAAACCTGGAACAAGACAAGGATGCCCACTTTCACCATTGCTAATCAAAATAGTACTGGAAGTCCTTGCTAGAGCAACAAGACAAGAGAAAGATATAAAGGGCATCCAATTTGGAAAAGAAGAAATCAAATTATCCTGGCTTTCAGATGATGTAATCTTATATTTGAAGAAACCTGTATACTCCACCAAAAAGCGATTAGAACTGATGAACAAATTCAGGAAAGTTGCAGGATGCAAAATCAAAATGCAAAAATCAGTAGCATTTCTATATGCCAGCACTGAACACTCTGAAAAAAAAATTTTTTTAATCTCTTTTACAATACCCACAAATAAAATTAAATGCCAAAGATTTAACTTAATCAAAGAAGTCAAAGATTTCTACAATGAAAACTATAAAACACTGAAGAAAGAAATTTAAGAGGATATAAAAAAATGGAAGCATATTTCATGTTCATGGTTTGGAAGAATCAATATTGTTAAAATGTCTATACTAACCAAAGTAATGTACAGAATCAATGCAATCCCTACTAAAATGCCAATGAAATTCTTCACAGAAATAGAAAAAACAATCCAAAAATTTATTTGGAACCATGAAAATATTTAGAATGACCAAAGTGATCCTGAGAAAAAAGAACAAACCTGGAGGAATCACATTATCTGACATCAAATTATACTATAGAGCAATAGTAACCAAAACAGCATGGTACTGGCATACAAAAAGACACATAGACCAATGAAGCAGAGTAGAGAACCCACAAACAAATCCATACATCTACAGTGAAGTCATTCTCAACAAGGGTGACAAGGACATACATTGGAAAAAAGATAGTCTCTTCAATAAAGTGTGGTGGGAAAACTGGATATTCTTTTGCAGAAGAAAGTAGACCCCTATCTCTTGCCATATACAAAAATCAATTCAAAGTGGATTAAAGACATACATCTGAGACCTCAAACTATGAAACTCCTAAAAAAAAAACTGAGGAAAATATCCAGGACTTTTGTCCTGGCAAAGATTTCTTGTGTAATACCACACAGGCACAGGCAACCAAAGCAAATGTAGACAAATAGGATCATATCAAGTTAAAAAGCTTCTGCACATTAAAAAAAATCAACAAAATGAAGAGATAACATACAGAATGGGAGACAATATTTGCAAACTACCCATCTGACAAGGGATTAATAACCAGACTATATAAGCAGCTCAAACAACTCTATAGCAAAAATAACAATAATCTGATTAAAAATTAGCAAAGTATCTGAATAGACAACTCTCAAAAGAAGAAATACAAATGACAAAGACATAATGAAAAGGTGCTCAGTGTCGCTGATCATCAGAGAAATGAAAATCAAAACTACAAGGAGATATTATCTCACCTCAGCTAAAATGGCTTATATCCAGAAGACAGGCAATAAATGCTGGCGAGGATATGGAGAAAAGGGAACATTTGTACATGATTGGAGGGAATGTAAATTAGTACAACCACTATGGAGAACAGTTTGGAGGTTCCTCAAAAAACTAAAAATTGAGGTACCATATGATCCAGCAATCCCACTGCTAGGTATATGCCCCAAAGAAAGGAAATCAGTATATTGAAGAGATGTCTGCACTCCCGTGTTTATTGCAGCACTATTCGCAATAGCCAAGATTTGGAACCAACATAAATGTTCATCAACAGATGAATGGATAAAGAAAATGTGGCACATATACACAATGAAGTACAATTCAGCCATAAAAAGAATGAGATCCTGTCATTTGATAAGTGAAATAAGCCAGGCACAGAAAGACAAATTCCACATGTTCTCATTTATTTGTGGGAGCTAAAAATTAAAATGATTGAACTCATGGAGATGGGGGTAGAAGGATGGTTACCAGAGGCTGGGAAGGGAAGGGAGGGGTTGGTAAGGAGAAAGGGGGGATGGTTAGTGGGTATGGAAATAGAAAAAATGAATAAGCCCTAGTACTTCATAGCACAATAGGGTGACTATAATCAATAATAATTTAATTGTACATTTAAAATTAACTAAAATAATATAATTGGATTATTTTTATAACACAAAGGATAAATGCTTGAGAGAATAGATATCACATTTTCTATGATGTGATTATAATGCATTGCATGCCTATATTGAAGTATCTCATGTACCCCATAAATATATAGACCTACTATGTACCCACAAAATTAAAATATTTTTTAAAAAAGCAGTAACAACAATGATCAATAGTGTCTTCCCTTTGCCCAGAACTTTGCAAAATGCTTATTTTGAGGTTTAAAAAATGTAATTATTTTACTTAACCCGAGTTGGGTTTCCCCCCCAAAAGGAATTGAAGTGTACTAAATGCTTTGCTAATGGCTTGAGGAGTGCAAGACTAGGCCTCAAGTATATTAGTTTTAAAGAGACAACATAGAACTGAGGTATTTTACATCAACAGACATAAATTTTGGGTGGTGGGAAAGATGAACAGTGAGCTATACTAGGGAGAGAGGACACCAATAAGGTCAAACACCATATTGTAGGAGCCTAATGCCTGCCTTGGTAAATATGGCCCAGAAAATATTAAACTGTGATAGCTAATATTCAGCCTTAATTTTTTTTTTCTGTGTTGTAATACCTATTCTTTTCTTTAAACTTTTAATGATGTTTGGTAATCACTCAGCGGCCTTGATGAATGTGACTGAGTGTATGTGCAAGTTGGTGGGGGGCATGATCTGAGTCATGTGGCTTGGGTTATTCGGTGACAAATCACCCCTTCAGCCAGCTTTCTGTACTATGTGGAGAATGAGTAGGGGAAAGAGAAAAGGAGCTCAGAATGGTTTGTCTCTTAGATGTTTCATTTGTTCAACAAGTTAAGGTAGAAAAAATACATATATATATTTTAAATGTTGAATATTTCTTTCAATAAAAAATTATTTTACAGAATTTTTTACAATAGCCAGTTTTCCTAGATACTTAATAATTGCTTCCTATTATAAAAGAGAAACTCAATTGAGGGAGACCTTCAGCAGTCACTGTCAACAGATGAGACAGGCTGACATCTGCGTCTGCTATTGAGGATCTTAGAGCTCATTAACAGCTCTGCCCATAGACCACAATTACTCACATTCTATTATCATTTCTGTAGTCCAGAAATAAATTATTTTACATCTTTAATTCCCCAGAGATTGTTATACAAAGTGGTACCAAATCATTGTAAAATGGTTTCAGATCTTTTTATTTTATTGTATTTTATTTTTTTGCAGGGGTAGGGGAAGCTTGGCATTCTAATTAGTCATTTCTTTTTATCTTCCAACGTATACTGTCTTAACCTTCCTTGGGTTCCAAATACCACTTTCAAATGGCAACCTTTCCAAATCTCTGTGTGGTCAAACAAGGCCTTCCCCTCCTCCTCGTTTGCAGTCCGTTTGTGTTCCACCCCTGTTTTCTGCTTAAAATGAGATTGTTAATGATGTTTACACCACTGCTGCTTTGAAAAATAGTGAGAGCTTCCGCATCTGCTCTTGCATCCTTATGAATATTTTTTTCCAGTTAAAAAAGCTTTTTATGCTAGTGGACAAATAAATTTACCTTAAAAATCTAAACTATATAAAGTTTTAATATATAATTTCCTTTTTCAACCTTCTTTCATTTGTAGCTATAACACATTTTTCTTTCACTGGCTACTTATACTTTCATTTCTTAAACATCAAATTCCAAATACAATACTTAAAGAACAATGTGCCCATAAATTATTAGCTTTTCTTTTCCTTAGAACTCTTTGTTCTAATTTTCTTTTCATTAAAATTCTATCTGACAATTTTCAGCGATGTCAGACTATTTGGCCTTTAATATGAATGATCTTTGAATATAAGAGACATTCAAAGCAACTCTCACTGATAAATTTGCTTCCTTAAAAATGTTTTTGGGGTGGAGCCAAGATGGCTAACCAGAAACAGCAATGTTCGGAGGCTCCCATTGAAAAAAAAACATAATAAGTGTGTGAATCCTTCACTGGCAACGAAGGTATCCAGGCTCTCTCCTCAGAGCTGACTAGGAGGCTGATATGACCCATGGAGAGAAGGAAGAACAATGTGGTGTGGCGGCCCACCTGAGAGCCACACGGGAAAGGGGAGCCTCATCCCTCCAGCCAAGGGAGGTGGTGAATGAGTGTGCTACCCAGCCAAGGAAACCATGCTTTCTCCACAGAATGGTGCAATCCACAAATTGGAAGATCCCATTTGTGAACCCATGCCACCAGAGCCTAGGGTCCCAATCCTGGAATGTGCAGACTCTTAACAGTCTCTCAACTGGAATCTGCTTAAGCCTACCAAACTCCTGAGGAAAAGGGGCACCAGCACCACAGCTGCAGCTGCCTGCTGTCAAAGTTGTTTGAGCTCCTTGGGGGAGGAGCAGCAGCCAGCACTGGGACTGTCTAATAAGCTAAGCTCCCTGGGTGCAGGGAGTGCAGCACCCATCTCTAAAGCAACAGGCTTTGCTTTCCCCCTGCTGGAACCAGGAAGGCTGGATGGCTTGGTCCCAAGCCTTGTTCTCCATGGCCCAACACACCAGCTGTGGCAGTCTGTAGCCAAGTTCCTCTTCAGGCCTGACCCTGACCCATCCTTTCTCACTGGGCAGAGCTTCCCTGTAGGAACTCCAATACCTCCAGCCACAGGCTTAGGGACAGAACCTGGATCTCCCTGGGCTTGAGGCTCTTGGTGAGAAGTGGCCACAGTCTCTGTGGACCAGCAGACTTAGCCTTCTCTCCTGATAGTTCTGAGGAATCTGGGCAGCCCAGATGAGTGGGTTTCCCCCTGGTTGGGCACACCCCTTCCACCAGTGGATAAAGTGCTTCATTTAATGGGTCCTGTTCCCCATGCCACCCAACTGGGTGAGACCTCCAACAGGGCTTGTAGACACCCTATACAGAAGTGATCCTACTGGTATCAGTTTGGTGACTTTTGAGGTCAGAGGTCCCAGAAGAAGGAGCCCGCCTCCATTTTGGCTGCTCTCCAGCCTCTTTGAGTGACATCTCCAGGTAGAAGTGAATCAGATGAATAGGAGCTGAAGTGAACTAGAAAGCTGCAGCAGCCCTACAGAAGAGAGACCTGACCATTTAAAGAAAAACAGACAAGCAGAAAGCAATAACAGCATCAAACAACAACAACAATTGAGCATCATCAACAACAACAACAACAACAACAAAGCCCCCACAAAAATCCCATCCAAGGGTCAGCAGCCTCAAAGACTGAAACTAGAGAAACTCATGAGAAAGAATTGACAAAAAAATGCTGAAAACAAAAAAGGCCAGAGTGCCTCTTCTCCAAATGATCACAATGTCTCTCCATTAAGGGCACAGAACTGGACAGGGAATCAGATGGATGAATTGACAGAAGTAGGCTTCAGAAGATGAGTAATAAAAAACAATGCTGAGCTAAAGAAGTGTGTTCTAACCCAATGCAAAGAAGATACGAATCTTGACAAAAGGTTAGAGCAATTGCTAACTAGAATAACCAATTTCGAGAGGAACATAAATGACCTGATGGAGCTGAAAAACACAGCATAAGAACTTCATGAAGCATACACAAGTATTAATAGCCGAATAGACCAAGCAGAAGAAAATATATCAGAGTTTGAAGACAACCTCACTGAAATAAGACATGTAGACAAGAATAGAGAAAAAAGAATGAAAAGCAACTAACAAAGCCTCTAGGAAGTATGGGACTTCATAAAAAGACTGAGCCTATGATTGATTGGAGTACCAGAAGATGGGGAGAATGGAAGCAAGCTGAAAACACACTTCGAGATATTATCCAGGAGAATTTCCCCAACCTAGCAAGATGCAAATTCAAGAAATACAGAGAACACCATTAAGATACCCAATAAGAAGATCAACCCCAAGGCACATAAGCATCAGATTCTCCATAGGAAAAATGAAGAAAAACCTGTTACAGGCAGCCAGAGAGAAAGGCAAGGTCACCTACAAAGGGAAGCCCATCAGACTAAGAGTGGACTTCTCAACAGACGCTCTAAAAGGCATAAGAGATTGTGGATTAATATTCAACATTCTTAGAGAAAAAAGTTTTCAACCTGTGAAATTCATATCCAACCAAACTAAAAATTTTATATCCAGCCAAGCTAAGTTTCATAAGTGAAGGAGAAATAAAATCTGATAAGCAAATGCTGAGGGATTTCATTACCACCAGGCCTGCCCTGCCAGAGCTCCTGAAAGAATCACTAAACATGGAAAGGAAAAACTTGTACCAGCCATTACAAAAACACACCCAAATATAAAGACCAATGGCACTACAAAGAAACTACATCAACTAGTGTGCTAAACAACCAAATAGCATTATGATGACAGGATCAAATTCACATATAACAATACTGACATTAAATGTAAATGCGCTAAATACTGCAGTTAGAAAACATAGACTGGCAAATTGGATAAGGAGTCAAGACCCATCGGTGTGCTGTATTCAGGGGACCCACCTCATGTGCAAAAACACACACAGACTCAAAATAAAGGGATGAAGAAAAATTTACCGAGCAAAGGGAAAACAGAAAAAAGCAGGAGTTGCAATCCTAGTCTCTGACAAAATAGACTTTAAACCAACAAAGATCAAAAGAGACAAAGAAGGGCATTAAATAATGGTAAAGTTAACAATTCAACAAGAAGTGCTAACTATTCTAAATATATATGAACCCAATACAGAAGTACCCAGATTCATAAAACAAGATCTTAGAGACTTACAAAGAGATGTAGACTCCCATACAATAATTGTGGGAGACTTTAACACCCCACTGTCAGTATTAGATCAATGAGACAGAAAAATAACAAGGATGTCAGGAGTTGAACTCAGCTCTGGAGCAAGTGGACCTAATAGACATCTACAGAGGTACAAACAGGAGCTGGTACCGTTTCTCCTAAAACTATTACAAATAATAGGAAAAAGAGGGAATCCTCCCTAACCCATTTTATTAGACCAACATCATTCTGATTCCACAACCTGTCAGAGACACAACTTAAAAGGAAAATTTCAAGCCAATATCCCTGATGAGCATTGATGTGAAAATCCTCAGTAAAATACTGGCAAACTTAATCTAACAGCTCATCAAAAAGCTTATCCATCACAACCAAGTTGGCTTCAACCCTGGGATGCAAGGCTGGTTCAACATACACAAATCAATAAACATAACCCATCATATAAACAGAACCAAAAATAACCACATGATTATGTCAATAGATGCAGAGCAGGCCTTTGACAAAATTCAATAGCGCTTTATGCTAAAAACTCTCAATAAACTAGGTATTGATGGAATGTATCTCAAAATAATAAGAGCTATTTATGACAAATCCACAGCCAATATCATACTGAATAGGCAAAAACTGGAAGCATTCCCTTTGAAAATCCGCACAAGACAAGGATACCCTCTCTCACAACTCCTATTAACATAGTTTTGGAAGATATGGCCAGGGCAATTAGGGAAGAAAAAGAAATAAAGGGTATTCAATTAGGAAAGAGGAAGTCATTTTGTCTTTATTTGCAGGCCATGTGATTGTATATTTAGAAGACCCCATTGTCTGAGTCCAAAAACCTCCTTAAGATGATAAGCAACTTCAGCAAAGTCTCAGTAAACAAAATCAATGTGCAAAAACAAAACAAACAAACAAAAAAAACAAGCATTCCTATACACCAATAACAGACAAACAGAGAGCCAAATAATGAGTGAATTCCCATTCACAATTGCTACAAAGAGAATGAAATATCTAGAAATACAATTAACAAGAGATGTGAAGGACCTCTTCAAGGAGAACTACAAACCACTGCTCAAGGAAATAAGAGAGGACACAAACAGATGGGAAAATTTTCCATGCTCATGATTAGGAAAAAATCAATATTATGACAATGACCATACTGCCCAAAGTAATTTATAGATTGAATGCTATCCCCATCATGTTACCATTGACTTTCTTCACAAAATTGGAAAAACCACCTCAAATTTCATATGGAACCAAAAAAGAGCCCACATAGCCAAAAGAATTCTAAGCAAAACAAAAATAAAGCTGGAGGCCTCATGCTGTCTGACTTCAAACTATACTACAAGGCTACAGTAATCAAAACAGCATGGTACTGGTACCAAAACAGAGATGTAGATCAATGGAACAGAACAGAGACCTTGGAAGTAACACCACACATCTACAACCATCTGATCTTTGACAAAACTGACAAAAACAAGCAATGGAGAAAGGATTTCCTATTTAACGAATGATGTCGGTAAAACTGGCTAGTCATATGCAGAAGGCTGAAACTGGATCCCTTCCTTACACCTTATACAAAAATTAATGCCAGATGGATTAAAGCCTTAAACATAAGGCCTAACACCAAAAGAACTCTGGGAGAAAACCTAGACAGTCCCATTCAGATAGAACATGGGCAAGGACTTCATGACTGAAACACCAAAAGCAATGGCAACAAAAGCCAAAATATACAAGTGGGATCTAATTAAACTTAAGAGCTTCTGCACAGCAAAATAAATTATCATTAAACTGGCAACCAACAGAATGCGAAAAAATTGCAATCTACCCATCTGACAAAAGGCTAATATCCAGAATCTATAAAGAACTTAAATAAATTTATAAGAAAAAAAACCAACCCCATCAAAAAGTGGGTGAAGGATATGAACAGACACTTCTCAGAAGGAGACATTTATGCAGCCAACAAACATGAAAAAAAGCTCATCATCACTGGTCATTAGAGAAATGCAAATCAAAACCACATTGAGATACCATCTCACGGCAGTTAGAATGGCAATCATTAAAAAATCAGGGACAACAGATGCTGGAGAGGATGTGGAGAAATAGGAACACTTTTACACTATTGGTGGAAATGTAAATTAGTTCAACCATTGTGGAAGACAGTGTGGTGATTCCTCAGGAATCTAGAACTAGAAGTTCCATTTGACCCAGCAATCCTATTACTGGGTATATACCCAAAGGATTGTAAATCATTCTATTATAAAGACATATGCACACGTATGTTTACTGAGGCACTGTTCACAATAGCTAAGACTTGGAACCAACCTAAATGCCCATCAGTGATAGAATAAATGAAGAAAATGTGACACATATACACCATGGAATACTATGCAGCCATAAAAAGGATGAGTTCAAGTCCTTTGCAGGTACATGGATAAAGCTAGAAACCATCATTCTCAGCAAACTTATACAAGAACAGAAAACTAAACACCACATGTTCTTACTCAGAAGTGAGTGTTGAACAATGAGAACACGTGGACAAAGGGCAAGGAACATTACGTACTGTGGTCTGTCAGTGGAGGGGTTAGGGGAGGGAAGGCAGGGGGTGGGAGAGTAAGGGAGGAATAGCATTAGGTGAAATACCTCATGTAGATGACAAGGTGATGGATGCAGCAAACCACTGTGGCACATGTATACCAATGTAAAAAACATGCATGTTCTGCACATGTACCCCAGAACTTAAAATATAATAAAATGATAATGGGGATCACCACTGATCCCACAGAAATACAAACTACCATCAGAGAATACTATAAATACCTCTATGCAAATAAACTAGAAAATCTAGAAGAAATGGATAAATTCCTCCCAAGGGGTGAAAACCCTGAATAGACCAATGACAAATTCTGAAATTGAGGCTGGAATTAATAGCCTACCAACCAAAAGAAGCACAGGACCAGTGGGATTCACAGCTGAATTCTACCAGAAATATGAAGAGGAGCTGGTAACATTCCTTCTGAAACTATTCCAAACAATAGAAAAAGAGGGCGTCCTCCCTAACTCATTTTATGAGGCCAGCAGCATCCTAATGCCAAAATTGGGGAGAGACACAACAAAAAAAGCAAACTTCATAGCAATATCCCTAATAAACATTGATGCAAAATCCTCAATAAAATACTGGCAAACCAAATCCAGCAGAACAGCAAAAAAACGTATCCACCATGATCAAGCTGGCTTCATCCCTGGGATACAAGCCTGGTTCAACATATGTAAATCAATAAACATAATTCATCACATAAACAGAACAAATGACAAAAACCACATGATTATCTCAACAGATGCAGAAAAAGCCTTTGATAAAATTCAACCTTCCTTCACGTTAAAAACTCACTACAAACGAGGTATTGGTGAAACATATCTCAACAGAATAGGAGCTTTTTATGACAAACTTACAGCCAATATCATATTGAGTGGGCAAAACCTGAAATCATTCCCTTTGAAAACTGGGCAAGACCAGGATGCCCTCTCTCATCACTCCTATTCAACATAGTATTGGAAGTTCTGGCCATGGCAATCAGGAGAGAGAAAAAAACAGTGTATTCAAATAGGAAGAGAGAGAGTCAAGTTGTCTCCACAGGCAAAATGATTTTATAGTTGGAAAATCCCATCGTCTGAGCCCCAAAACTCCTTTAACTGATAAGAAATTTCATCAAAGAAGGTATAAATCAATGTGCAAAAATCACAAACATTCTTTTAACCAACAGTAGGCAAGCAGAGATCCAAATCATGAATGAACTCCCATTCACAATTGCCACAAAGAGAATAAAATACCTAGGAATAGGGCTAACAAGGGATGTGAAGGACCCCTTAAAGAAGAACTACAGGCCAGGCACAGTGGCTCACGCCTGTAATTCCAGCACTTTGGGAGGCCGGGGCAGGTGGATCATGAGGTCAAGTGATCGAGACCATCCTGGTCAACATGGTGAAACTCCGTCTCTACTAAAAATACAAAAAAATAGCTGGGCATGGTGGCACGTGCCTGTAATCCCAGCTATTCAGGAGGCTGAGGCAGGAGAATTGCCTGAACCCAGGAGGCGGAGGTTGCAGTGAGCCGAGATCTTGCCATTGCACTCCAGCCTGGGTAATGAGCGAAACTCTGTCTTAAAAAATAAATAAATAAATAAATAATAACTACAGATCACTTCTCAAGGAAATAAGAGAGGTCACAAACAAATAGAAAGAGCATTCCATGCTCATGGATAGGAAGAATCAATATTGTGAAAATGGCCATACTGCCCAAAGCAATTTATAGATTCAAGGCTATTCCCATCATACTACCCCATTAATATTCTTCCTAGAATTAGAAAAAAACTATTTTAAATTTTATATGGAATTAGAGAAGACCCCATATAGCCAAGACAATCCTAAGCAAAAACAACAAAGCTGGAGGCATCACACTACCTGACTTCACACTACACTGCAAGGCTAAAGTAACCAAAACCATATGGTACTTGTACCAAAACAGACATATAGACCAATGGAGCAGAGCAGAGATCTCAGGAATAACACCATACATATACATCCATCTGATCTTCAACAAACAAGAAAAACAAGCATGGGGAAAGGATATCTATTCAGTAAATGGTGCTGAGAAAACTGGCTAACCATATGCAGAAAACAGAAACTAGATCCCTTCCTTACACCATCTACGACAATTAACTCAACATGGATTAAAGACTTAAATTTAAAACCCCAAAACATAAAAAGGCAGTAACATTCAGGACATAGGAATGGGCAAAGACTTCATGACAAAAATGCCAAAAGTAATTGCAACAAAAGCCAAAATTGACAAATGGGATCTAATTAAAGAACTTCTGCACAGCAAAAGAAACCATCATCGGAATGAAAAGGCAACCTACAGAATGGGGGAAAATTTTTGCAATCTACCCATCTGACAAAGGTCTAATACCCAGAATTTATAAGAAACTTAAACAAATTTACAACAAAAAAGCAACCCCATCAAAAAGTGGGCAAACTATATGAACAGATACTTCTCAAAGAAGACATAGGCACATGTATACCTATGTAAAAAATCTGCACTTTCTGCACATGCATCCCATTTTTTTTTAGAAAAAAAAAAACAAAACATTTATTGTCTCATCAACATCAAATGATATTAGGGAGGTTCATAATGCCTGTGACAGTAAATGGCTTAGAAAGTAAAATATATTTTTTAATTTGCTTCTTATGTAATATGTTCACATAATTTTGGAAAAGTTTTTAAAATCTTATGCAATATTAACTTTTTTCTAAGTTTAAGCTGAATATTCTGTTTTCATAAATAGAATATGCAGGAGAACAATACAAAAGTCATTGTTATTGTGTCTTTAGAGGACAGGGTGGCTGTCTTTTAAAAAATATGTATATATCTCCTAGCATATTTTAATACAAAAACAGAAATTAAATGCTTATAAACCTGAAAGCTACATACATATTTACATTGTGATTTAGGTATCTTCTGTAATGAGGAAATGGATAATGCTGTCACCTGATCTTTTGTCGACAAAGTGATAGAGTTTAGAGTAAGTTTCTTCTTGTCATTAGACTGTTACTGGTTTTATTCATGCAATGAATATTCATTTAGTAATTACCTTGTGACAGACACTATTCTGGGCACTTGGGATACATCAGTGAACAAAATACACTAAAATTCTTACTCTCATGGGACTTACGTTCTGGTGTGTATGTGTATGGGAGGACGTAGTAAGAGAACAGCAAAGAATAAACTTGATAAATGTGTATTTATACTATGTTTGAAAGGTGAGAGTGTTAAAAATAGAGCATGGTAGGGTAAGGACTGGGATAAAGGCAAAGAAGGAACTTCCTCAGGGTTATATAGAGCCTAAAGTGAAAAAACAAACAAACAGGTCATGGAGCTTTTAAATCCAAAGTCTGTGGTGTTTGTGAAGTAAAGCCTTAATTTTGTTTAAGAGCTGGTGTATGATGGTTCCAGCTCTTTAAAAATTCTCACATTATTGAATGTACCACATTGTTGGAAGTGCATTTATTCTAAGTTAATACAGACAGAGCAACAATACATTAAGATTCAGGGATTTTAAAAAATAGCTTTCAAATGCTATGTGCAACTGCTTCCTTGCTCTGCCAGGGACAAAAGGTCAAAGCAGACCTTCATCTTGACCACTGCCTGGTCTATTTGGGCTAGCAAGAAGATGGAGAATGAGTGTCAGAAGTGAGGGGTGTTGAGCTGGCCTATGCCTAATATTTTGGAGGCTTTTTCCTTAAACACTGGGGCAGGAGCACAAATGGAGGCTGCAACCCACACCCCTTTCTTCTCATTCTCCTCTCTCCTTTCTGCACTGTGAATGGTTTCATGTGTATGTGTGTAGACTGCTCAGACTACTTGTCAAGTTCTGTCCATTTCCTTCCCCTTTAAATAGCTGACCCTTGGCCACCTCTCAACAGATAGACATAAGACGGTGGTCTGTGCACAAGTGGGTTGAAGTCATGGGGTAAAAAATTCTCCACAGATATATCCTGAGTTTGATCTAGAAAGGACCTGTGCGCTCTGAGTAGACACATCTCTTGGCTGTAGGTTCTTTAGTGAGTGTGATAGGAAGGGCCAGAGAAGTGTCAGAGCAGGAATCTCCAAGCATGGGCCCCAGGCAAGTGTCCCAGTTGTATAAAGTTTAACAGCTATGTTCTGTCAAAGGTAGAGGGTGGACAGGAACAACTGAGATCCAATAAGAAATGAGGATGGAGCTATTAACTCTGTTGGCTAGATTTTAATCTATCAGGATCACTAGTTCTGAAGAATATCAAAACTGCTAAACCTAAGAAGAAAAAATAATTAACTGCAACCAATAATGATATAATTCATGTTTTAGAATGATTTTCAAGAGATCTTTAAAGTGAAATATATTTTTAAAACGTTTTATTTATCACCTTTTTGAAGTATTATGTGATCCCAGTACAAAATTCAAAGGATGTAAGAGATCCTGATGTGGTTAGGCTTTGTATCCCCACCTAAATCTCATCTTGAATTGTAGTCCCCAGGTGTGAAGGGAGAGACCTGGTGGGAAGTGATTGGATTATGGGGGCAGTTTCCCTCATGCTGTTCTTGTGACACTGAGTAAATTCCCATAAGATCTGATGGTTTTGTAAATGGTAATTTTTCCCGCACTGACACACATGCTCTCTCTTTCCTGTCATCATTTGTAAGTTTCCTGAGGCTTCCTTAGCCATGTGGAACTGGGAGTCAATTAATTCTCTCTCCTTTATAAATTACTCAGTGTTGGGTATGTTTTTATAGCTGTGTGACAATGGGCTAATACAGATGCTCAGTGAAAAATAAGTCATCTTTTCTTATTTTAAAATAGGAAAATTTATTCATTTAAAAATAACTCCTATCCCAGTCATACAATTCTCATTTCTAGAGACAACCACCATTCCAGTTTTGTATGTCTGTACAGAGGTAGCTTTATGTATTTACCACTTAAAAATACAGCATTGTTATATCCCCTAATTTTAAACTTGGTATTACTTGGAGGTTATCCCATATTGTATCAGTATATTTAGTTTATATAGAAAATGTATTTTTGGCTTCTGTTCTTCCTAAGGAGAAGTAGAGAACAGAAGCCAAAATAGCTGAACTGTATGTAAAGATTTAAAAGAGAAGAGTTCACAATCTGTCTTGAAAAAATCTATGAAACTTTGGTATTGGATTTTTAAAATGTATTTTTCAAGTACTGCCTTTTGATGATCTAATATAAAATTTAAGGGTTAAACATACAAGATCATCTCATTTAGGACCATTTTTAGGTTCAGTTTCCAGTTCAGCTCATTGGCTTCCTAATGACAGTCAGCACTACCTTGCCAGCCATGTGAATGAACCACATCGGAAGTAGATTCTCTACCCCAAAACTAGTCTTTTAATGACTACAGCCCCAGTGGATGTCTCATTACAACCCCTTGAGAGACTGAGCCAGACCTGCCAGCCATGCTACTTCTGAATTATGTTCCCTGAAGTCACTAAATTTTGAGATGACTTATTTCACAGCTTTTGAAAACTAACATATAGCTCTCCAGGTAATTCTCATTGTATTAATTATGTAGATAGAATTCCAAGCAGGGCAAGGAGGTACAAAAGAGCCTTGTTGGTGGGAACACCTTTCATTATTATAAACAATCTTGTTAGAGGTAAACTGTGACCACCAAAAATGGGAAGCACTGATTCTGCTTCTCGATTTTGAGATAGAGCACAGGATAGAATGGAGCTTTACCCCAGAAATAAATAGGGAAGCTTTAGCCACATTTTTAAGTGTTGTCAAAAGAACAATTCTGAACCCCAGGTCTTTCAAGAAGAAAACTCCACAAGGGGTGAATTTATTATCAGATTTTGATTTGCATTTGCATGCTTCTTGGCATTTGAGTTTGTATGCTTCTTTTAGCCTTTAGTCTGTCTAGTTATCTAGATATTATTAATTTCTATCACATTTAAAAAATAAAATGGGAATGATATTATACATATTTGATTGTTTTTTAATGTAAAGTGCATATTTCTTCATTACTAAATATCTTTTTATAACATTTTAAAACCTTGGCAGGTGTTAGCCCTGGGTCCCTTCAAGAATAGAACCATAGAACACCATGTTTACTCTGTTACTCCTAAGATTAGGTTCCCTTGTAAATAATAGTTTCCACCCTCATAGATTTTTTTCTGCAGGCTGCATGCCAGTTAGTAATTATTCTCCTGGTAGAAAGTCTACTTGGCTGACTCAGCTTTTTATGTCTGTACAATCTGCCAGGCAGCAGGGTTCTAAGTATGTTTTTGAAGGAATAGAAGCAATATTCCAGTGAGAGAATTTATAGTGATATTCACCACAGAATATCTTGCTGAAATTGTAGGTTACAAAGGTTTTAAAATATCAAACAATCTTTGTTCAATGATTTCTTTCCTTTGGAAAAAGAAAACTGAGATGTTGGATATTATATTTTCCTATTGTGGACTTGTGGAATAAATATAAAAACTTTAGAGGTAATGGGAAAACTGAAGAGGAGGGACTGAAAACTGAAGAGTAAACTAAATATACCTCTTGCATTTATCAATAGCCATTGTCTTCTTTTTAATCTGCAGCGTTTGTGCTCCTATCTACAGCCTAAATTTCATTCCTCTAGTGATAACTTAGTGAGTATTCAGCTGTGTGAGATACTGCAGGGCCCAAGGCCCTTTGAAACACACTCTGCTAGCAAGTAGCTGAGGGGTTTGAAGAAGAGATAGAGACAAATAGAAGGCTATGATACAAGCTTCTAGGTGATGTGACAAATGAGCACTTAAGTAGCCAAAGAAGAGACTGCTTAAGAGCTGTTTTTTAAATAGCAGCTAACAGTTTTTCAAGTTGTGAAGATAATACATATTAGCTATAGAAAAGTAAACCAACACTGGTAAATAGAAGAAAATTTGTTATTTCACCACACAGAAATAACCATTGTTAAAAGTTTAGTGTATATTCTTTTAGTCTTTAGTCTATCTGTCTAGTTATCTAGATATAATCAATCTATCACAGTTAAAAAATAAAATGGGGATTACATAATATATAGCATATTATTTTTGATATAAAGAGCGTATTTCTTCATTAGTAAATATCCCTCTATAACATTAGTGATTGCATATTTTATTATTAAATGTCCCATCACTGAGCATTTATACTATTTCCAGTTTTCCTGTTATACATTGTGGTCATATAAACATCCCTTTCACCAACTTTTTGTGCACATCCATTATTTTTCCTTAGTGTAAGATTCTAAATGTAAAATATTTGAATCAAAGGACATGTAAAATTTATGCTTGTTGATTATTGCTTTCGAAAAATGTGTACCAATTACATTTTCATTAAGAATGTATATAATTTTGTTAGCAGTGGGAGGGAAGACAGTCCAGCCACAGAGAGTGGCATGAGAAATGAATTGAAAGAAGAGTCCAGGAAGTTTGGCTGGAGCACATTCTGAACAGTGGGAGGAGACATAAAAGGGAAGTTTGCTGAAGGCTAGACTGTCAAAGTTGGGCTTTTTAAAATTTTTTCAGCAGGCAATTGATAATCACTGAAGTTTTAGAAGAGGATACTGGCAGGATTAAAATAAAGCTTTCAAGACATTATTCTTTAAACATGTAAAGTGACATTGTCAGAAAGACCATTTGGGAGGTCAAACTTCAGTAGTGGCAGAGAATAGAACATTTTATAAGAATAGAAAATAATTGATGGATATGTGAGACATTTGCAGTTTGAGAAAGGAGGTAGTGTGAAAGATTACCATTGGTTTTGGAACCTAATTGAAATTATACTAACATTAAGTACATTAGAAGGAGCCACTGGGTTATGAAGATTAGAATAAAAAGTTACTTGAGGAAGAAAAAGATGGTAATTTCTGTTTTGGATATATTGTATTTAGCATGTTGGTAGTCAATCCACTTAGAGATATCTAGCAGACCACTGGAAAATGCTGGACTTTAACTCAGAAGAAAGTTCCAAACCCAAGAATTAGATACTTTAGAATTAGATAATCTTCTTAGAGGTTTTGTTGCTGTTGAGGCTGTTAGATTGATGATATCTGAGGAAGAGAAGGTAACAAAGAATATTCAGCTCAGTAGTAATTATTAAATACATGTAAAGAAATTCCCAGAGGTTGAGGTTGAGGGGAAAAACCACCTGTTAGAGCTATTAATGTGCAGTGTCCACATGCGGATGGGGTAGTACCTGTTTCTACCAATCAAATTGAAAAACTTCACAATTCACTGGATAAAGTATAGAGAAGGGTCTAGCCACATTGTAGGAATGAATTAGCCCTTACAGTTAGCATTGCTCTTTTTCTGCCTAATAAATCTTAAAAGCAAAAATCTGAAAAGATCAAACCTTATCCTTGTAGCTTAGCTGCTTTCAGTTCAAGCACATTTATAAAAGTACAAAAATATCTAGCACCTAATAAGGTAACATTTACAATGTCTAGAATCAAATAAAAGTTGAGTCATGCAAAGAAGTAAGAAATACAACCCATAATGAGGAGATGAACTCATTATTGTAATTGTCCCCAAACTGATATAGATGTTAGAATTATCATACAAGGACATTAAAATAGTTTTTACTTAAAACATTAGTTAGAGGCATGGATGGCATAATAAAGATTCAAACTGAACTTCCAAAGGTGAAAACTAGAGTGAGGAATAAACATACTTTTCTTGGGAATAATTTCAGACTAGATATTGCAGAAGAAAAAATTAATGAACTTGAAGATAAGAAAATAGAAACTATCTAAAATGGAACAAAAAAGGGAAAGAGAAGAAACAAAAATGAACAGAATGTCAGTAAATAGTGAAATAATAACAACTTCAAGCTGCTTAATATAGATAAAGTCTCCAAAGAAGAGAAGAAAGGGATGGCTGTATAAAAAATATTTAAAGAAATAATGGCCAACATTTTCCCAAATATTATGACAACTGAGTTCTAAGAAACTCAATAAACTTCAAGCCAATAAACATAAAGAAATAACAAGAGAAATCATAATCTTTAAGATTTATATTACTAAAAGAATAATACCAGAGTAAAATAAAACCTTATTTTACCTTTATCATTCTTAAAGAGGTCAATTTATCAAGAAGAGATAATTATCCTATTATTATACAAATAGGTAAAAGCCAGTGATAAAGAGAAAAACTTAATACCATCCAGAAGAAAGAAGACATTACATACGGAGGGACAAAGATAAGATTATAGCAGATTTCTTATAGGAAGCAATGCAAGCAAGAAAATATGAAGGAACTTTTTTTTAAAGTTCATGGGGAAAGCTAGTGATGAAGAATTCTATACTCAGTGAAAATATCTTTTAAAACTGAAGGTAAAATAGTTTTTAAAATATGCAGAAGCTCATAGGATTTATCCAGAAGACCTGTAATGTGAATGCAGTCTTTAAACAGAAGGAAAAAACAAACAGATAACAACAACAACAACAATAAAAACGCTACTTGGAAATAAGACTCTGTACAAAGAAATAAATAGCCCAGAAATGGTGACCACATGGTAAATATATAAGATCTTTTTTTAACTACTTGAATCTTTTAAAATAATAGGCTATGGAATTGTTAACATATATAAAATAAAATGTATAACAAAAATAGCAAAATGTAAGGGGAAAAATGAAAGTATACTGATGAAGTATATGAAGTAGTATAAGATAACTTGTAGGTGTATTCTATAAACCCTAAAGCAACCACTAAACTTAGCCATGAAAGGAATAACTATAGGATTATAACACTACTCAATTAATTTAAAAGAAACAGAAAAGTGGAAAAAGAAAACAAAGCAAAAATGAAACAAATGAAAACCAAATAGCAAAATGATGGATTTAAACTGTATCAATAATTACATTAAGTATAAATGATCTAAATAACCTTATGAAAAGGTAAATATTGCCAGACTTGACAAAAATCAAGACCCAAGCTGTATCTTCTGTATAAAAAACACATTTGAAATGAAAAGAAACTAATAGGTTGAAAGTAAAGGTTGGAGAAAACTTTTCATACACTAATCAAAAGAAAGCTGGAGTGGTTATACTAATATCAGATAAAGTAGATCTTAGAGCAAAGAATATTACCAGGTTAACAAGGTTATTTCTTAAAGATCAAGATGATATTACTTAAAGATTAACACCAGGGTAAAAAAAAAATCTCCTTTTTTAGGGATAAAGAGGTCAGTTTGAGATAATTATCCTAACTTATCTGGTTTAAACAATGAGGACACATTACCTTACATGACAGAAAATGCGTAAGTCTCTGGTCCCAGGGTTAGCTGGCTCAACAGCTCAAAGATGTCATCAAGGACACAGGTTATTTCCACATTTCTGCTCTGCCATAGACAGGATGTCAACTTGGTCTTCAGACTAGCATTCCTCATGAATACAAGATGAAATCACAAACACATATACACTGGAAGAAAAGAAATCTCTTTTTTTTTTTTCTCCAGTTGTCCTCCAGCAGACTTTTCTTTAAATATCATTTATTAATACTGGGTTACTTGTCCACCTGTAAAAAAAAAAAAAAAAACCACACACACACACTGGCAAGGGGAATTGTATTGTTATGATTGGCATAGGTCAGAAGTCATCAAATATTTTCTGTGAGGATCCAGATGGTCTCTGTTGTAATCACAGTGAGTCCTCACTTCACGTCATTGATGGAATCTTGGAAACTGCAACTTTAGAACAAAGTATAAGGAAGCCAATTTTATCTTGGGTTAATTGATACAAACAAGAGAGAAGTGCCTATGGCCTGCAGTATGTTGCTTTGCTTAAAGTCAATCAGCAACGATGTTTAGTGAGGACGTACTATACTCAATTCTGGTACTGTGGCATGAAAACATACATAGTACATAAATGAATGATGAGGTTTTTATTTACGAAAATAGGCATGGACTGTCTTTGATGTATGAACCATACATAGTTTGCTGACCCATGACTCAGACTTATCAGCTGAAGTGGAGACAGGGCCACCTTCCCTAAGGGTTCTACAGACACTTCAACAAAATTTGAATTCTCTAAGCAAGAAGGTTGGAAGGAATGGCTGTTGGGTAAGCAACCATTAGCATCTGTCACATACTGTTTCTCTGTATTCCCCATAGTACCTAGCAGTTATTAAATATTGGTTGAAGGAATAGTGAATTACATATGCAGTAATATGGTGAATTAGCACCTTTGCAAGGCAGTCCTAAGCTTTGGTAGTTTGAAGCTCAGGGAACTGTTTTCACTAGTTCTTGACTTTTCACCTTAGGGCTTTGCAACCCCTTGAGATAAGATTTATTCTCCAAGTTCTTGCAGTATACAGTTTGGGTAAGCTTGAAAGGAAGGAAGTGAGAGAGAGAGCTCACAGTGCCAAAGGGACATCCCTGCTTCCCCAGAACGAAATCCTTGCCTCCCTCAGGTCCCTTACATCAAAGTTTCCCAGCGGCAGCAGCAACACAAATAATACATTAAAAGGGAAAAGATGAAGCATGGAAGTACATGGCTGAAAGGCTGAATTATGATGTTAGGAAGAAAGAGAAAGAGAAGTGCCTCCTCCCTTTTTAAACTTAGAGTTATATTTTGCCTTCCCTTGGTTAGTGAACATAGTTCTGTTATTTCTGCAAATGCCATGCTGTGAAAATATGTGGGTACACCAGCTACGATGATTCATTTCCCAAAAGTATCCAGCAACTGGGGGAATAATATCACTACATTACAGGTTTGGGGCACCCCCTTAATGTAGTGAGCCAGAATTTATCATATTCGTGACCCTTTTGTTGTTCAACCAGCCAGGATCTTAGGAAATCCTGAGGCAGGAGGATACCTCTCTCAAGAAATGTCAAATCATTGGTTTTCAAATAATTTATGACTAGGATGAATTCTAGGAAAGAAAGCCTCAGTGTTGATTGTAAAAATTGTAAAGTAGGCCTTTTTAGGAGTGTTGCCTTTGCCTTTACTTTTAGCAGAAACAGAGAATGGCAAATTTTAAACATCAAAGATGTTTATGCCATTCTATGCCACTTTACCCTCAGTGTAAAGATATCTGTAGCGAGATGAAGTTAAGAAGTGGCCTCTGAGCTCAGATCATCTCGGGGTTCAAATCTTGACTCTTATTGAATAGCTGAATGACCTTGATCAAGTTGATTAAACTCTTTAAGCCTCTGTTTATTTATAAAATGGGTATGATAATAACTTCTTAGAATTGTTAGGATTAAAAAATTTTGTCTATGTAAAATGCTTAACACAGTTTATTCATCATTGCAAAGGATGGGGCAGTGATTGAAATGCTAGAAAGAGGTATGGGACCCTCATTCCTTTGTAAGTAGGGTATGGAGAGCTGGCAATGGTGCTCTAGTGGTTATATCTTCTTGTTCTTGTTCTGCGCCCACACCACCCCAACTCTTTTTAGTTGTCTTCCAGGGAACATATTCTCTATACAGAGAAAAAAAATCACAGGAGAGAATTTTCTGGGAAGCCTAGCTCAGAAAGTAAACAAAGGTGTAAGCCACTTGCTGCCGTTTGGCCCACTTCTTGATGAGGTCAGTTAAACTAGGATTCCAAGGACAGCAAAGATAGGGTCGGACTTCTGGCCTTCTCAACTGAGGCTCTTTGTGTTAGGCTGGAAAAGATTTTGTTTACTTTTCCATTCTCTCTTCTCAAAGTTACATCAGTTCAGGAAAAGCAGATATTTCTGAATGTTTTAACCTTGTAAATGTTGTTTTTTTCTCAGACAATAATAGGAAATAGCCATTCTGGGAGTAACTCAGAAGAACAGTAAAAACACTATTGTGAAATATTTTATAGAACATTAACTCCTATGAATATGATAAATAATAAGTATCCCTATTCTACTTTACTGTCTTCTCATTCTAACATACCTACTCAGATATTCACATAAATATGTATTTCCTTTCCTATATACATGATTTTCTTCAGGCCAGTATGACTATTTTGGTTACTTTTTCCTATATTAGATTGATATATTAATATTTATCACAACCCATGCTATAAGGCTATGTGGTTTTCTTTGTAAAATTTTGCTCTCATAGCTTCTTCAGTACACAGCAGACAGGGTGGGTGAATTCACTGTTACCAAAGCTGCTGAGATATTGTTGTTCTCTGTTATCTTATCTGAGTCCTTTCCTGCTTTTATAACAAGATTCCACAACTGGGTAAGTTACAAATAATAAAAATTATTTTTCACAGTTCTGGTTGCTGGGAAATCCAAGATCAAGGCACTGGCAGATTCAGTGTCTGGTGAACACTTGGTGTCTTCTTCCAAGATTATATCTTGTTGCTACATCCTTACACAGAATGTGGAAGGGCAAAAGGGGGCTAGGGCACTCCCTTCAACCTCTTTCATAAAAGCGCTAGTCATATTCATGATGGGGAAGTGCTTCCCATTCATGATGGTGGAGTGCTCATGACAATCACTTCCTAAAAGACCCTATGTCTTGCTATTATTATTATCACATGGATTATTAGATTCCAACATATGAATTTTGGAGGGACACATATATTCAAACCACAGTGCCTGTCCTTCTAGAAAAGAATATTAACTAAGGAATTTAGTGTAGTTCCTGATGTCAACAGATATTCTCCATGTCATATTCCATAAGTTACCTTTAGTTCCTTTTTTTCCTTTTGTAGTTACTGATGGAATATTGAAGTAAATTTCATATATGAATATCTATCACTGTACACATGGCTTAAATAGGAGAATGACATGCAGGAGACGTGAGAGAGAGGTGTGAATGAATCTTTAGGGTAAAATGTCTGAGTGTCAAAGCCAAACCCACTGTTTACTGATGACTTAATCTTGAGACAGTCACTTGGTGACTCTCAGTTTTATCTCTAAAATAAGAATAATTTCAACACCTAAGTGGCAAATTAGTTAAGAGGATCGACTGAAAACTTTTATGTAATACCTCTTGTTAGACTGTCTAGAGTTTGTCTAGCTACATTGGCCTCAATGCTAGTGATTCTTCCTAGTGAGCTACTTAGTAACCCAAAGCATCTGTTACTTAATCTTCCTCACGACAGTAAAAAAAAAAGCAGTTTTTTTTTTTTTTTTATGGACTTGGATTTTCTGCCCCCAAGACCGTGGACTCTAATTTCCGAGTCAATGTTCAGATATTAATTTAAACTTTAGGAATTGTTTTTAGATTGTCTCTGTACTCTCCTTTATTTATCTGGTTTTACAATTATAATTTTTTTCTTACTTGTGATCAGAACATCAGAATGGCTTTTGCAGTATCATTAAATATCAGAATTAAAAATAGCAGTTCCCCTGTTTCAAAGACTATTTTTCTTTGAGGAATATCTTTAGTTAAAAGTTAACCACATCCAAATTAGGGCTTTATTTTTATCAATTTCCATGTCATGGTTTGCTCCTGATGTATCAGTGGCATTTTGTGCGATCTGCATAAGCTGCTGTGTAGAACAGGAAATTGCAAAAGGAACACGAGTCACTGACTATCATCCCTGTCACTAATTTATCCATGTGGGGTTCATTTCCTCTGGCAAAGCCCAGGATTGGAAATGATGGATGCTTTCCAGGGGCCCTCATCCATCATCAGATGAATATGCTGCCACCTCCCTGAGGAAGCGCCTGGCTCTTTGAGATGCTTAATTCTCCCCTTATTTTCATTACTGTTTCTTGTTTGTATGGATTATCTTTCATCAATATCTGGGCTTTACAAGATTGAATCAGAAAATCATTTGTACGTAGATGCATTTAGCCATTCATTCGTTTAATAAATAAAAATGCATTGAGAGTCTACTTTGTTCTAGACCCACTATAATGCACTGAAAATAGAAATGTGAACATAAATTCGTTCTAGCCCTCAGGATGGCAGTGCTTACAATGAGCTACATACTTGAAGAAAGGACTGTTTCTGTGCTATTGTTATGGGAGAGTAGTAATAGCTTTTTTTTTTATTGTTACTTGTGTGGCAGGCACTATTTTAAGCACATAGAATGTATTAATGCATTAAATCTACATAATTCTATGAGGCAGATGCAACATTATCCACTTTTATAGTTGAGAAAGTTAGGCACTGAGTGTTTAAGAAACATGCCCAATGTCACAGAGCTGATGCTTTTTTCTTTTTCTTGTAAGGAAAGGCGAGCTGAGGGAAATGACTTTCTGCTGCTGGTGTTGGTTAGTGTGTTCTGATTAGATAGATGACTCCATTGTGTGGTTTGGGCACAGGACTACCCGTAAAGGGAGTTGTTATGTACACTGCTGCTCCTCTGGGGAGGAGCTGAGGCCTGGGGAGGAAGGTGAATTTAGGTCTGGAAGACCCTGCCTTCCCATGAGCCTCACTCTTCTGAGCTTGGACTCATAAGTGCCCAGATATGACTTGGGGTGCTCCTGCATTATAGATATGCTATGGTCCTTTGTCATAGGACAGCCTGAGACTGTGGATTCCCAGGAGAGTTGTTCTGAGGAATACGATTGTGAGTATACTTGGTATGTATTGAACACTTCTCTAGCAGACATTTTTGAATGCTTTGAATATATTAGTTACAATTTTCTAACAATGCAATGAGACATATACTCCATGCATTAGAAGAAGAATAGAGAGGTTAAATAATTTGGTCCTGATTATACTAGTAAGTGAATGTATTAGACCATTCTCACATTGCTATAAATGAATACATGAGACTGGGTAATTTATAATGAAAAGATGTTTAACTGGCTTACAGTTCTGCAGGCAGTACAGGAGGCATAGTGACATCTGCTTCTGGGAGGCCTCAGGGAGCATATACTCATGGCAGAAGGCAAAGCAACAGCATAAAGTCATGTCGTCTGCAAATAGGGACAAGTTAACTTCTTCTTCTCCTAATTGAATGCCCTTTATTTCTTTTTCTTGCCTAATTACTTTGACTAGAACTTCCAATACCATATTGAATAGAAGTGGTGAGAGAAAGTATCCTTGTCTAGTGCCAGTTTTTAAAGGGAATGCTTCTAGTTTTTGCCCATTCAGTATGATATTGGCTGTGGGTTTGTTGTAAAGAGCTTTTATTATTTTGAGATACGTTCCATTAATACCTAGTTTATTGAGGGTTTTTAGCATAAAGTGCTGTTGAATTTTGTTGAAGGCCTTCTCTGCATCTATTGAGATAATCATGTGGTTTTTGTCTTTGGTTCTATTTATGTGGTGAATTACGTTTATAGATTTGTGTATGTTGAACCAGGTTTGCATCCCCAGGATGAAGCCTACTTGATCATGATGGATAAGCTTTTTGATATGCTGTTGGATTCAGGTTGCCAGTATTTTATCGAAGATTTTTGCATCAATGTTCATCATGGATATTGGCCGTAGTTTTCTTTTTTAGTTGTGTGTGCTGGATTTCGGTATCAGGTTGGTCTAATAGAAAAAGTTAGGGAAGATTCCCTCTTTTTTGTATTGTTTGGAATAGTTTCAACAGGAGTGGTACCAGCTCCTCTTTGTACATATGGTAGAATTTGGCTGTGAACCTATCTGGACCTGGACTTTTTTTTGGTTGGTAGACTATCAATTGCTGCCTGGACTTCAGACCTTATTATTGGTCTGTACAGGGTTTCAATCTCTTCCTGGCTTAGTCTTGTAAGTGTGCAAGTGTCCAGGAATTTATCCGTTTCTTCCAGATTTACTGAATTATGTGCATAGAGCTGTTTGTAGTAATCTCTGATGGTAGTTTGTATGTCCGAGGGATCAGTGGTGATCTCCCCTTTATCACTTTTTGTTGCATCTATTCGATTCTTTTCTCTTTTCTGTTAGCCTAGCTAGCGGTCTATTTTGTTGATCTTTTCAAAAACACAGCTCTTAGATTTATGGATTTTTTTGAAGTTTTTTGTTTCTCTATCTCTTTCAGTTCTGCTCTGATCTTAGTTATTTCCTGTCTTCTGCTTGCTTTTGAGTTTTTTTGATCTTGCTCCTCTAGCTCTTTCAATTTTGATAATAGGGTGTCGATTTTAGATCTTTATTTGTTTCTCATGTGGGCAATTATTGCTATAAATTTCCCTCTAGACAATGCTTTAAATATGTCCCATAGATTCTGGTACATTGTGTATTTGTTCATCCCTTTATTTTGAGTCCAAGTGAGTCTTTGCACGTGAGATGAGTCTGCCGAATACAGCACACCATTGGGTATTGACTTTTTATCCAATTTGCCAGTCTGTGTCTTTTGATTGTGGCATTTAGACCATTTGCATTCAAAGTTAATAATGTTATGTTTGAGTATGATCCTGCCATTTTGTTACTGGCTGGTTGTTTTGCCTATTAGTTGACATGGTTTCTTCATTGCATCATTGTTCTTTACCATTTGGTATGTTTTTGCAGTGACAGGTACTGGTTGTTCAGTTCCATGTTTAGTACTTCCTTCAGGAGTTCTTATAAGGCAGGTCTTGTAGTGACGAAATCTCTCAGCAATTGCTTGCCTGTAAAGGATTTTATTTCTTCTTCACTTATGAAGCTTATTTTGGCCAGATATGAAATTCTGGGTTGAAAGTTCTTTTCTTTAAGGATGTTGAATATTGGCCCCCACTCTCTTCCAGCTTGTAGAGTTTCTGCTGAGAGAGCCGCTGTGAGTCTGGTGGTCTTTCCTTTGTGGGTGACTCAATCTTTCTTTTTGGCTGCCCTTAGGATTTTTTACTTCATTTCAACCCTGGTGAATCTGATGATTATGTGCTTTGAGGTTCCTCTTCTTGAGGAATATCTTTGTGGTGTTCTCTGTATTTCCTGGATTTGAATGTTGGCCTGCCTTGTTAGGTTGGGAAAGTTCTCTTGGATAATAACTTGAAGAGTGTTTTCCAGCTTGGATTCATTCTCCCCATCACATTCAGTTACACTGATCAAATGTAGATTAGGTCTTTCCACATAATCCCATAGCTCTTGGAGGCTTTGTTCATTTTTTTTTCCACTCTTTTTTCGCTAATCTTGTCTTCTCATTTTATTTCATTGATTTGATCATCTATTTCTGATATTCTTTCTTCTGCTTGACTGATTCGGCTGTTGAAACTTGTGCACGCCTCGCTAAATTCTTGTGCTGGGTTTTTCAGCTCCATCAAGTCATTTATGTTCTTCTCTAAGCTGCTTATTCTAGTTAGCATTTTGTCTAACCTTTTTTCAAGGTTTTTAGTTCCTTTGCATTGGGTTGGAGCATGGTCTTTTAACTCAGAGAAGTTTGTTATTACCCACCTTCTGAAGCCTGCTTCTGTCAATTCGTCAGATTCATTCTCTGTCTTGTTTTGTTCCCTTGATGGTGAGGAGTTGTGATCCCTGGGAGGAGAAGAGGTGTTCTGTTCTGTGATGGTTTCATCCTTTTTTTGTGCTGTTTTTCCCCTATCTTCGTGGATTTATCTCCCTTTGATCTTTGAAGTTGGTGATTTCAGGAGGAGTCTCTGAGTGGACGTTTTTTTCTGTTGAGGTTGGAGCTGTATCTTTTTTGGCCTATAGAGGGCTTTGCTGGGCTATCTTGGGTTCAGTCAGGTTGTTGGGTGAGTGGTCCTTCCCTGGAGTTTGTTTGCAGATGAGATTGGCCCCACCCTCCCAAAGACATCTTTCCCAGAGCTCGATCTTCCTGGTTGGGGTCAAACTGGTGTATTTGCTGCCCAGCTCTCTAGTGAGGGCTTCAGTTCGAGTTCTGTGGAGGTGGGGGCTGCCAGGCCTTGTGGTCTGCTTCCCTGCTTTCAACTCTGCCTCCCTCTGTGGGATGGTCCCTCCCGCTGGCATTAGTGCAAACTTCTGCCCACATCCATGCAACAACTTGCTGCGCCTGGTGGGAGCTGCTACTCAGATTTGCATGACAACCCACAGTACCCCACAGTCTGGCAGGTCTCTTGTGGTCTGTGGGTAGTAGGAGGGATGAGGTAATCACAGGATCTGAATTGGAGAATCAAGGAGGTGAAGTCCCCTGACACTCTGAGCCGGCTGCATGTTTCAGGTGGGGATGAGCCCCCTGTCTTGGTTTGCCCCCCTGGGAAGCTCTCGCCCTGTGGCTTCTTCCCTGGGCTATTTTCAGTGCCCTATCAGTCCCACCAAAACAAACCCAGCACCTCGTTTGGAATCGTGGAGTCCTCTAGCACCCTGTGTCTCATTTGCTGGGAGCTGCATTCCAGTGTTGCCTTCTCACCACCATCTTGGTGCCCTCTCCCACACACTTTTAAACAACTAGATCTCATGAGAAGTCACTCATGAGGGTAGTACCAAGGGGATAATGCTAAACCATTCATGAGAAATCCACCCCCATGATCCAGTCACCTCCCACCAGTCCTCACCTCCAACATTAGGGTTTACAATTTGACATGTGACTTGGTGGGGACATAGACCCAAACGATATCATTTCACCCCTGGCACCCCCAAATCGCATGTCCATCTCACACTGCAAAATACAGTCATGCCTTCCCAACAATCCCCAGTCTTAACTCATTCCAAGATTAATTTAAAAGTCCAAAGTCCACAGTCTCATCTGAGGCAAGGCTAGTCCCTTCCCGCTATGAGCCTGTAAAATAAAATAGAAGTTAGTTATGACCAAGATACAATGGGAGTACAGGCATTAGGTAAACATTTCCATTCTGAAAAGGAAGAAATTGGACAAAAGAAAGGGGCTACAGGCCCCATGCAAGTCAAAATCAACAGGGCAGTCATTAAATCTTAAAGCTTCAAAATAATTTCCTTTGACTCCATATCCCTTATCCAGGGCACACTGGTGCAAGGGGTGGGCTCCCAAGGCCTTGGGTAGCTCTGCCCCAAGGTGGCTTTGCAGGGTTCAGCCCCTGCAGCTGTTCTCATAGGCTCAAATTGAGTGCCTGCAGCTTTTTCAGGTGCAGAATAAAAGCTGTCAGTGGATCTATCATTCTGGGGTCTGGAGGACAGTGACCGCTTTCTCACAACTCCATTAAGCAGTGCTCCAGTGGTGATTCTATGTGGGGGTCCAAACTCACATTTACTCTTTACACTGCCCTATTAGTGGTTCTGCTGAGGGCTCTGCCCCTGCAGTAGGCTTCTTCTTGGACCTCTAGTCTTTTCCATAATCCTCTGAAATCTAGGTGGAGGCTCCCAAATTTCAACTCTTCACTCTGAAGAGGTTACAGCTTGCCCACTTTGAAGCAGCAGCTGGAGTGGAGCTGTACCTTTGAGCCAGGGATAGAGCTAGAGCCACTGGGTTGTAGGGAGCAGTGTCCTGAGGCTGTGCAAGGCAGAAGGGCCCTGGCCCTGGCCTATGAAACCATTTAGTTCTTCTAGGCCTTAGGACCAGTGATGGGAGGGGCTGCTGCAAAGGTTTCTGAAATATCTTCAAGGCCTTTCTCCCATTGTCTTGGCTATCCACACTTGGCTCCTTTCTAATTATGCAAATTTCTGAAGCTTGCTTGAATTCCTCCCCTGCAAATGGGGTTTTCTTTTCTTTCACATGGCTGGGCTGCAAATTTTCCAAACTTTTACACTTTGCTTCCCCTTTAATATAAGATGAAATTTTAGGTCATGTCTTTGCTCACACATATAAGCACAGGTTGTTAGAAGCTGCAAGGCCACATCTTGAAAGCCCTGCTGCTTAGACATTTCTTCTGCCACATACCTTAAATAATCACTCTCCAGTTCAAAGTTTCACACATCCCTTGGGCAGGAGCACAATGCAACCAAATTCTTTGCTAAGGCATAACAAAAGTGACCTTTGTTATAGTTTCTAATAAGTTCCTCATTTCCATCTGAGACCTCCTTAGCCTGGATTTCACTGTAGATATTATTATTAGCGTTTTGGTCAGAATCATTTAACCAGTCTTTAGGAAATTCCAAACTTTCCCTCATCTTCCTGTGTTCTTCTGAGCCCTCCAACCCCTGCCTGTTACCTAATTTCAAAGCTGCTTCTCCATTTTCAGATCTCTTTATAGTGATTTCCCATTCCTGGTACCAATTTTTTGTATTAAGTCACTCTTGCATAACTGTTAAAAAATACCAGAAACTGTGTCATTTATAAAGAAAAAAATGTTTAATTGGCTTATGGTTCTGCAGGCTGTACAGGAAGTATGGTGGCATCTGCTTCTAGGGAGGCCTCAGGGAGATTTTATTCATGGCAGAAGGCAAAGTGGGAATAGAAAGTTTACATAAGATTGGGGCAAGAGGTGGGGGGAAGTGCCACACACTATTAAATTACCAGATCTCACGAGAACTCACTAATAATCACGAGGACAGTACTAAGATTTTGCTGCTAAACCATTCATGAGAAATTCATCCCCATAATCCAGTCACTTCCTATGAGACCCTGCCTTCAACATTAGGGATTAAAATTCAACATGAGGTTTGATGGGGATATAAATCTAAACCATATTAGTGAAAAAGTTGCCCAAGAAATTAAGAAGAAGGCTGTGGCCATACTGGGGCCAGAAGTGTTAAGAGTAGAAAAGGGTCTTAATGCCAGGGTGGCCTTAACAGTCACAACCCAGGCCTGTGGTGGTGACCAGAGACAGTGTGGACTGTCAGGAGGGTCCATGGGAGTGGGAGCATCAAGAGCATCAAGGTGAGCAGTGGAGGCACAGGAAGGGTCCAGTCATGGTGATGGAGGAGAAGCTGGAGCAGAGCAGGGGAGACAGGGTGGCTGTGGCAAGAAGGTACCTATCCATGTCAGATGTCTGCAGGAACTGCTGGAGAGGAAGAAAAAGGAAACCTCATTTATAAGTTGAGGTCCTGAAATAAAGCAGGAGGAAACTGAAAGCTCACAAAACTTGCATATACATTAATGTTTTTCTACTTCAATTGATATTTATTAAGCACCTACTATGTGTCAAGTATTGTTCTAGGAACTGAAAATTCAGCAATAGAATAGAGCAAACAAAACTCCCTGCATTCATAGAGCTTAATCAGAGAAGAAATATAACAAAGAAGATACATAAAATGCAACACATGGCATGACGTATAGTGATAAATGCTACAGATGAAGCAGTGAAGGGGATAGTAAGTATGGGGCTGGGGTGGGAGGCCTGCAATTTTAGATTGGAAATACAGTGAAATCTTCATTACAAATGTAATATTTAATGAAATTCTAAGGTGAAGAAGATGAATGATGAATCACACACATCGGGGAAGAGAATGTTAGAACAATGAGGAAAGCAAGTTCAAAGGCTCAGAGGTTAGCAAATTCTTGGCTTGTTCAAGGAATGGCAAGTGAGCCATTTTGGTGTCTGAATCAAAGCGAATGAGGAGCAGGGTACTAGGGGATGAGGTTGGAGAAACTGGGAAAGAAGGCAGGTTCCTATAAGAAACTTTACTTTTGTTCTAAGTGAGATGGAAAGCTGATGAAAGATCTTGAGGTAATATCAGACAGTCAACGCTTTAACAGGATCACTCTGGCATTTTCATTGAAATAGAGTCAAGGGAGAAAGCAGGTAGGTTAGTTCAGGGGTTGTGCAAGAATCCAGGTGAGAGATGATGGTGGTTTAGACCAGGGTGATAGCAGTAGAATTGGTGGGTAATAGAATCTGCAAAAAATCTGGTTTTGCTTATGGCTTGGATGTAGGGTATGAGATAAAGAGACAAGTCCAGAATGACTGCTGTGTTTTCTGTCTGCACATATGAAAGAAGGGACTTGATATATTTCTGCAATTGAAAAGACTAGAAAGAGTAGGTTTGTAGGCTCACAAGCTCAGGCTCGCATAGGTTAATTTGGGACATCTATTAGCTATCCAAATACTCATGTATGCTCATTTGTGTCCAAGACTTGCTGAGACTGAAGAATACTCTTTGAATTGAATCAAATCAAATAAAAAAAATATTGAAAATTCTTAGAGGTAACAGAGAGTCAAAGCAAATTTATGTCACTGATGTTGTCCACAAATTTTGGTTAAATAAATTCATGGAGGAGCAGGCCCTCGCAGGATAAATCTCTTGACAGGGTAAATCCCTAAGCAGAGTGACAAGCGTGGTGTCCCTGGAGAAAAATGCTTTGAAAAGCAATGTCCAGGGCTCATAGCTCTCAGAAAGGAAATGTCAGTATGATATACTTGGATAGACTTTCTTCTCTTTTTTCTGTGGTACCATTAAACACTGAAGCTTGCAACTAGTTAACATACTTGAGCAAACCTTTTTGATTTTCATCACTTGAAAGTTCAAATCAGTCATATTCTATTATTCCCGTTACACAGTTTGAGAAGATCTTTGTTTGCAATCTGGTGTTACTGTTAACTCTCTCCGCTTTATATGAGCCTTCAACAACTTCTCAAATCATGAACTAGATAATTCTGTACTATGCTTTGCATAATATTTTGAGGCCAGCAGAGTGAACCTGATTCTATTAATGACAAAGGGGTACAGAATAGAATAAGGCAGAGTTTTGGAAGTGTCTTATCTAACACAAGAACCATACATCTAACTTGGATCAGATAAATTTAAGTACAATTTGAAACCCAGGAGAGTTACCATTTACTCTATAGCAGAGATGTGTCAATTATGTGGATTTTAAGGCAGCTAATTATGTTTCATTACTATCACTATAGCTATAGGCAGAAGAAGTTTCTATATGATTGAAAGTTCCAAAATGTCTGCAAGTGAAAAAATACATTCTAGACCTGATATAAGGTGTGAAATTTAAACCATAAAATGAGTTAAGGCATTATTTCTGTAAGGTTATTATACCTGAGTATGTTCTTATTGTATTAGATTTATACCTCAGGGTATGATGTTTTATTAGATTACTTGACTTAGCAAGGTCTTACCAGCTTGAATGGTAAGTTTTGATAGCAAGAGGCTGGTGAGGGTTTCTAAATGGTGAGCTACCTATTTAAAGTTAGCTGTTGTGTCTGGGCAGGTGTGTCTCAGAATGAGATTGGACAATAGGAGCCATCTGGGGTCTTTGAGATTGATATTTAATGGAACTAGGGGTGCCAGCAGACTAAATGAATATAGTGGAGGATGAGCTTTATTTGCTTAATATTTGCTTTAAAGCAGCCTTGGTCAACAAGCATGGCTTGCCTTAGAAGAAAATAAAATACTCTGGCTAGTCCCTAGATCAAGGTTGCCAGTGAAAACCTAGGCAGTGGAACAGATTGGAACATTTGATAGCAAAATACAGTTTCTGGATTTTGCAACGAATTGCAAAGGCGCACATGGCACGTAATGCTGAGCCAACTAGGAGGGAACAGACACGCCTGGTCACCTTGAGATGAGGGCTCATTTATAAAAGCCAACACAAAGGCATTTGTCACTACTAAGAGATCAAATTTCCTTGGTAAAAAATCCAGGGAGGAAAATGTTTCCATTTAACATTATTCTCTAGCTTGTGTATGCTATTTACCAAGTTGCTAAAAGGAGCAAACAAGGTGAATAGTAATTACTTGTGGACCAGTGTTCATAGGAGTCTTGGGCATGTGTGTGATGTCATAGTTCTCTTGCAGGGAGGAGGAACACTTGTGAAGAGAAGTTAAGAGTGTCATAGAGCAATCAGCTAGCGTGAGAGCCAGGCAAAGAATGGAAACCTCCTTGGACGTGGGTAGGTACACAGGAGAGGGAGGAGCGAGTCCTACCTGTTAGCTAAATCTTCTCGGTGTAAAGCTAATTGGTGATGGTGGGGATAGCGGATTCCTCTGGTCTCTGAAGAAATCTCTACAATCCCTGCTTGCTTAGGCAGTCCTAAACTGAATGAATTATAATCCTAGGAAAACAACATTTCGGGTGATGAGGAGGATACAAAATTTGATATAAAAACCCTCACAAAAAGTTTGGCTAAAAGTTCGCAACAGAGATGAGGCTTCACTGTAGAGGAGTTCTTTAGGGATAACCTGGGTCTGCTGTCTCCAATTTGACAGAAATAGACTCAGGTATCTATTTAAATCTAAGTTAAATGAATTAAAATTAAAAAATCAGTTTCTTAGCCACATTTCAAATGATCGACAGCCACACAAGGTCAATGGCTAGTGTATTGGACAGCACAGATATGAAACATTTACCTCATTACAAAAAGTTCAGTTGGTCACAGCTGATCTAGATAATGAAGCTGGACACAGCTTTTTCTGTTTCTACTAAGGCAAGGACAGACACAGGTGGAAATTACAACATGCAGCATAGATGAGGCACTTATACGCACTTCCTGGCTCTGGGAGACTGTTGGGTCTGAGCAGCATAACCAAGTGAGTACACGGGATTTTTTCCTTTGTTTTATTTCCTCCTTCTATCTCTGAAACCTTAGGGGAAGGGTATCTTTCGTGTGCGTGTGTGCGTGCGCGTGAGCGCAGAGTAGTTCTGTATGGATTGGTAGGATTTTATATATAAAGAGGTATTTCAAGCTGTGGATTGCGACCCACTAAGTATTAAGTTAGTGAGTTGTACAGGCATTAGAACAAAAGAAATACAGTAAAAATGTCAGCATGCTTCCTGTGTAGTGAGGGTAAATAATATTTTGTAAAATTTTGTTTCAGGTATGTATATGCTCGAATATATTGGTTCAGTGTGTAAATTGTGTATTTTACTCTGAATCATGTTTAAAATATATTTGAAAGTTAACTCTGAAGTTGAAAAACTGTGAAGTGAAATATTTTGAGTCCTGCAGCAAATAGCAAGCAACAAGTGAAAGCTTAGAAGCTCTTTTAGTTATTTATACCAAAGACCATTTATTAGGTCTCCCCTGAAAGTTGCTTATAGAAACAAAAGGAAAAAGGGCATTTTGCTTTTGAAGAGAAACATCTTTAAGGAAATCATGTAGCTGTGTACAGGGGTAGAATATGTGGGGTGGAATCGTCAGGGTAATTGCTGTCATCTAATATTATTTAGTATCTAATGGCAAATGCATTTTTGAAGAAGGCATCTTATAAATGTGAAGGAGGTATGTGGTATTTAGTTACATTTGAGTACCTTATTTCCATTTTGTTTAATGCACTTTAAACACAAGAGATAGTTTGATTTTGTATTTCCATTGATTTTGCTAAGTCGGGTGCCATATATAAATATAAATATAAAATTTGTGTATGTAATTTCATTGTATTGATCAATACATTCTCCTTATGTATATGGTTAGGCTTTCTATAAGAGTGGCAGTGAGAATTTAATTTTCTGGTTAAAAACCTATTTTCTTCCTGGTTCTAATTAGTATCAATGTGTTTTCTAAATGATAGAAACACTCTTCCTTTCATTTGCTAACTGCTGGTTTTTCTGCTTATAGTTGGCTTTTTTGTCCAGTTTGAGAAGGGAATTGCTAAAACTTAACAGGTGTTTTTTTCTGCCTCACTGGCTTCAACCTTATACTAGCCAGAGAAAGAACCAGAAGAACAACAGGTACCAGCACTCTAGCTGGGGATGCCAGTTCCATGGCTCCAAATCATCTTCTATCCTAGAAAATTTCTGAGGGAATTTAACAGTTGTCACTACCCCAAAATTCTGCTCACTGGTTACCTGTTTAATATCTGACGTCTGTTATGAGATGTTCTATTAAACTCTAGGCTCCATGACTGCAGGAACCTTGCCCGTTTTGTTTACTGCCATCACCTGAACCTGGAACAGTACTTGAGACATATATAATAGGTATCTGATATGATTGTGTGATACAGTGATTCTCAAAATGAGGCCTCCAGATCAGCAAAGCTTAGCCTTGTTAGTAGCACAAGAGACGTGTTAGTAATACCCATTCTGAGCCCCAACCTGACCTACTGAATGGAAACCCGGTGTGAGCCTAGCTGGCTGGGTTTTAACAAGCCCTCCAGGTGATTGGGATGCACATTAAAGTTTGAGAAGCATGGGTTTAATAAGTCCTTAAATTAGGAGAGTTGAGGGTGTTCCGGGGGATTTTTGTGTGCTCTTCTCAAATGTGGATCTTCTGATTTAGCTTTTCACCTAAGGTTTTACAGAGTGGGTTAGAGAAGATGAGAATACAAGTTTCAGAAATAAGCCAGTGAGCTAGGCTCTTGAAACCCACATCTGTCAGTCTTTGAAGACTTGATATGATTTGGCCCTCCTGTCATTTCTCTGAAGAAAGAAACTCTAAAGATGAGAACTGTGTTTGATAGTGCTTACTGCTGAGCAGTAAAATCATTAAAACCAACTTTAGAATATCCAGACATAAAAATGGTTTATTTAAAAAACTAGTCATTTTATTTTCATAGAGTATAATAAATGGTCCAAGTATAATAAATGGCCAGAAATGCTATTATTGCTTTTACAGCATTTGCCTTAAATCTTTTGCAATTTTAATCTCTAACTGTTCAACTCTAGTGAAATAAGTAAATAAAATTATGATATAGCCATTCTTTGGATTGTTATGTAGGCATTAAAATATTAAAGAATTTTAGGTGACATGGAATGTTTATCTAAAGCTAACTGAACAAAGCAGTTCACAAGATGAATTTTTCTATGCCATTTTATTTATGCAGATACATAAATAGAAAAGAGCAAGGAAGCACAGCATCATCATAACTCCTTTCTTGGATGATGTAATTGACTGCTGATTTTTTTTAACTTCTCTTTGAATTTTTCATTTGTTTACAATTAATAGATTTTAAAATCAGAATATATTTATGTCATACTAAAACACTAAAAAATTAAAAGGAAAGACTTAACCATTGTTCTACTGTGGTAACATAACAATTATGTTTATATTTTCCTGTTTTAGTTCATATGTGTGCATTTTTAAATATGATTGGGTTGATCAAACAAATCTTAGCATTTATAAAGGCCCCCAAACAATGGTGACTTGAAACTGTATTACTAATATCTTCTTTCTCAAACTGATGTTTTAGGGTTGCAGATTTCTTGGTATAGTTAGAACACCTGCAGAACTTTTAGCATTCTGAAATTTATTTTTTAAAGAGAGAGCCCACTGCATAGAACGTTATCAGTTCAGACGCACTTCCAGGGGGTATCTTAGGAAGAGAACAAAGACGGGAATTGGTGAAGCCAACTTTTACAATAGATTTAAGATGAGGGTGGTGCACTGGAAGAAGGAAGCGAGGTGGGATGGGCAAAGATTTAGAGAAGGTCCTGAAGCCTGAGATACCCTTCCATGAGGGTGAGATTTCAGGCTCAATTTCACAAAAAGTGAACATCAGTGATGCTTTAAGAGCCAGATGAGTCACTGCCTCTGCTCTTAGGAAACTTATTCTATTGTTTATGATTTCCTCTTTCTTTTGAGTGAAATATAACTCAGGAAAAAAATTAAGCAAATGATACTTGAACCTACAGTTCTGAGTAGTAGAAGCAGAGTTAGGCCATTTCAAATCAGAATAAACGTCTGGGGTAGAAATCACTGAGGAGCAGCTAGCTACTGAGACCTTGGGCCACTACATTGGACACACGTTTCTTGCTTCCATATGACACGATGGCTCTTATGTTTGCACTTTTACTAAAATTTTAGTAAAAATACACAGATCTAAATCTCTGATCCATTTGAAATTTTCCCTAGTTTAAGGAGTGAGATAGTATTTTTAATCCAGATTGGTGGGTGGTTATCTCAATATTATTCCTTGATTCAAAATGCCAGCTTTATCATATCCTAAGTTCCTTAAGTATTTAGGCCTCTTTCCACTCTGTTCTATTATTCTCTTTACGCAGGCAGTTGTAGCTATTTGATTTGTAATGCATTTATAATATTTTATTACTGGTAAGGCTGGTTCCCTTTCAGTGCTCTTTTTCTACTGTCATGGCAGTTTTTGATTATTTTATATTTGATTTTAAGAGTAAACTTGTCCAACTTCAAAACCAATGAGAAAATTGGTATCTTTATAACTTTGTGTCTTATGAAAGAATGAGGTGTCTCTATTTTTCCAGCAGCCTATGTATTTTCTGTGTTTTAAAGTTTTCTTCACCTAGAACTAGGACATCTCTTGAAAATCTTATATCCATGTATTTTATCTTTTTGTAGGTGTTGCAAATGAGCTTTTTTCTTGCATTTTGAAATTTCTTATTACTTTTGTATAAGAAACCCATTGTGTTAATATATTAACATAATCAGTTACATTACTAAATTCTGTTACCATTTCCTATTAATTTTCACCTGACTTTCTTGGAGCTTGCAGATGTAAACTCATATATTCTAAAATGCTGAATAACTTTATTCCAGTTCTTATGTCTCATATCTTTCACTTAGGTAATTTAATGAGAACTTCTACAATAGTGTAACTATTATGATAGTGTGTATCCTTTCAAAAAATAATACTATGGAAATATTTCTAATAATGATTATGATAAAAATGAGTAGGCATATAGCACTAATTATGTTCAAAAACTCTTCAAGTGTTTTACTTGTTAACTTACCATTAAGAGGAGCTGACCTGAATAGCCAAGGCAATCCTAAGCAAAATGAACAATGCTGGGGGCATCACATTACCCAACCTCAGACTATTCCATGTAGAATAGTTAGTATGGTTAGTTAGTTGTTAATTAGTTAGTTATTAATAGTTAATATGGTTAGTTTAATACCATACTAACCAAAATAGTATGGTACTGGTACAAAAACAGACACATATTCCAATGGAATAGAATAGAGAACCCAGAAATAAGACCACATACCTTCAACTATCTGATCATCAATAAACCTGACAAAACAAAACAATGGGAAAATGATTCCCTATTCAATAAATGGTGCTGGGGTAACTGGCTAGCCATATGCAGAAGATTGAAACTGAACCGTTTTCTTAAATGATCTCATCAAACTAAAAATCTTCTGCACAGCAAAACAAACTCAACAGAGTAAGCAGACAGCCTATAGAATGGGAGAAAATTTTTGCAAACTACGCATCTGATAAAGGTCTAATATCCAGCATCTATAAAAAACTTAAGCACATTTACAAGAAAAGAAAACCTCATTAATAAATGGACAAAGAATATGAACAAATGCTTCTCAAAACTAGACATACATGAGGTCAACAATCATGTGAAAAAAGCTCAGCATCTGAGAAATCCAAATAAAAACCACAATGAGATACCATCTCACACAAGTTAGAATGACTATTAAATAGACAAAAAATAAGAAAGGCTAGCAAAGTTGTGGAGAAAAAGGAAAGCTTTTACACTGTCGGAGTGTAAATTACCTTAATCATTGTGGAAGAATGTGGCGGTTTCTCAAAGACCTAAAAACAGAACCACCATTTAACCCAGCAATTCCATTATTGGGTATGTCCCCAAAGGAATATAAATCATCCTGTTACTGAGACATATGAATGTGTATGTTTACTGCAGCACTTTTTATAATAGCAAAGACGTGGAATCAACCTAAATGCTCATCAATGATAGACTGGATAGAGAAAATATGGTACATATACACCATGGAATACTGTGCAGCCATAAAAAGAACAAGATCATGTCCTTTGCAGGGACATGGATAAAGCTGGAGGCCATTACTCTCAGCAAACTAATTTAGGAACAGAAAACCAAATACCATGTGTTCTCACTTATAAGTGGGAGCTAAATGATGAGAACACATGACATGAACACATAGAGAGGAACAATGCATGCTGGGTCCTGTCAGGGTGGAGGGTGACAGGATGGGGAGGATCAGGAAAAATAACTAATGTGTACTAGGCTTAATATCTGGGTGATAAAATAATCTGTACAACGAACCCCCCATGATTCAAGTTCCCTCTGTAACAAACCTGCACATGTATCCCTGAACTTAAATGTTAAAAAAAGTGGCTGACATTTGACCTAAAATATATTTATTTTATCATGCACCAGAGATTTCAAATACTTGTATTCTGTTAAAAATTAAAGTTATTTTTTCCAGATTTCTTTTTTTTTTTTTTTTTTTTTTTTTTTTTTGTTTTTTTTTTTTTTTTTTTTTTTTTTTTTTTTTTGAGACGGAGTTTCGCTCTTGTTACCCAGGCTGGAGTGCAATGGCGTGATGTCGGCTCACCACAACCTCCGCCTCCTGGGTCAGGCAATTCTCCTGCCTCAGCCTCCTGAGTAGCTGGGATTACAGGCACGTGCCACCAAGCCCAGCTAATTTTTTGTATTTTTTTTAGTAGAGACGGAGTTTCACCATGTTGACCAGGATGGTCTCGATCTCTTGACCTCATGATCCACCTGCCTCAGCCTCCCAAAGTGCTGGGATTACAGGTGTGAGCCACCGCGCCCGGCCTTTTTCCAGATTTCTAAAATCAAATGCCATTTCAGCTTCTGTATAGCTGAACATATGGAGTGCTTTTCTCTTTGGACTTGTTGATAGAGTGAATTACATTAATAAATGTCTTACAGTTGAATCATCCTGGTGTGGTATGTGATATATCATTCTTTTACTGTGATTCTGGCTTCTATTTGCCTATTTTTTATATAGGAATTTTTCATTAATATTTATAAGTAAGATTCGATTATAGTTTTACTGCTATATTTATCAAATTCCTGCATCATTATTATGCAGGCCTTTTACAAAACTGGCAGTTTTTGTTCCCTCTATCTCTATTGGAAAATTTTAAACAATTGAGTTTGTTCCTTGAAGGTTTTACAGAACTCACCTGTGTTATCATCAGTGCATGTGCTTTTTTTGAGGAAGTTTTTAGATAACATTGGTTTTTTTTTTTTTTCCCCTATTGCTTTTCATTTCTGGGGTCAGTTTTAAGTGATGTATGTTTTTCTCTCCATTTCTTCTTGGTTTTCACATTTATACATAGGTTTCTACAAAGCATTGTATATAATTTTTTTCTACTTCATATTGTCCTATATCCACTTTTCTCTGCACTTCACTTTTCATTCTCCCATCCTTCTAAATTTGTTTGTTCTGCTGCCCTCCTTCATGACAAACCAATTTTACCCTAGATTTAATTTTTTTTAAATCCACTATTTTTCAAAATGCTGACTTTGTTCTTGTCAGAGGTTCATGATTTTTAAAATAGCTTTTTGTTTTCTAGATGAGGGAGAGAATAGAAAAGTGAGGTAAGATCACTAGCCTCACAGTGAAGTTTAGAAGCAATGAGTGCACTTAGCTGGGGAAATGGATTTGGCCTTAAAGAACTGCTACCTTTCCCATAACCAGAGGCTTTTAGGCTTTAGTGATGAGTCGATCCCTCTTAGCCAGCTGGACTTCTCAGACATAAAGGGGCACAGAGCACTCTTCATATCATGTTCGTTTTCAGCAATTTTTACTTGTATTTCCCACTCTACCTGCCACCCCAACATTGTCCTTCAGCTAAGCTTAGGACAGTGATATAATTACTAGTTAATGACTTTGTGCAGTAGGTATGGGCAAACACACGGGGCAGAGAAAACACTGGCTTCATGGCCTGCCTGATTGAGAGCACCAGGGCCACTGCCTCTTGGGGCTGAGGCACCATTCAGCAGAGCCATTATTTAAGAGCCAGTCATTTTCTTAAACATGATACAATTCCTGGATGTTCCTGAAAGTGAAGGGAAAAGCCCTGTTTCCCATTTTATTTATTTATTTATTTTGAGACAGAGTCTCGCTCTGTCACCAGACACCAGGCTGGAGTCCAGTGGCGCAGTCTCAGCTCACTACAACCTCCACCTCCCACATTCAAGCAATTCTCCTGCCTCAGCCTCCCAAGTAGCTGGGACTACAGGCAGGTGCCACCACGCCCAGCTAATTTTTATGTATTTTTAGTAGAGATGGGATTTCACTATGTTGGCTAGGATGGCCTTGATCTCTTGACCTCGTGATCCGCCCGTCTCGGCCTCCCAAAGCCCTGTTTCCCATTTTGTTCCTAGAATCAATTAACTGATTGCGGAGCACATGCATGTCAACTAAACTCACTAGCATTAGCTAGTGAGTCCTAGAGGCTGGTTCTAATGGGTGTAAGCATTTACAAAAGAGCTTAGGACTTTTAGAAAGAAACTTACATAATCAGGATATAGGTGGACCTCTAAAGACCAGAGGCCTCACCGGAATGACAGGTGCATCCAAGATAATATAATAGAGGTTAGGAAAAATATATTGGCACTTCTATTTGTACCTCCACCTTAAGTATTTTCAAAAATGTAAATGTTTTTAATACATACGTAGTATATCAGTTTACAAATGTATGTGTGCATATAATGCATGTGTGTGTGTGTGTGTGTATGTGTATTCAAATTTTTACTGACAGGAGAAGAGAGAGAAGGCCACTTCTACAGATAATCATCTTTCAGGTTACCATTTAGCAGAGAATATGCTAATAAAATCAGTCATCAACAAGACAGACCATCTGTCCTCATGGAATTTATAGTCTTATAGGAAACACAGATAATAAGCCAACAAATAAAAACAGTAACAATGTGTAATAATTTCTATCAAGCAAATAAATGGTGAAATGTGACTGAAACAACCATGTGAGGAAAATACTTAGAGGCAGTCCTGAGAGAGAGAGGGGATGGGCCATGACAACTGTGGGGTGGGTATAACCCTCGAGGCATATAGAACAGTAACTAAAAAGCGAAGGGCAGTAATGGTTCTATGACTACAAAATTTTCAAAAGGCCAGTGTTGCCAGAGTGCAGGGAAGAACAGGAACAAGAGCAGCACTGGACACATCAGGAAGTGACCACATCCAGAGCTTTGTGGGACATGGTGAGGAATTCCAGGGCCAGGAACCTTCTGGGCACCTATGTGCCTTTTGATATCACCTATTTATCTCCATTGCTTGGCATATAATAGGGAAACACTAAGTATTTGAATGAAGTTTATAAATGAGGGAAGGATTTGCATGGAGTTTCTTGAGATTAAGGCATATTAATAAGGAGTTTTTGGATTTCCCCCTTGCTTATCCTTTGACTAGTAAATCCCTGAGACTTCTGCTTTTCCACTTCATACTGGATTGCCAAAAGAGAAAAAAAACCTCACAAAACAAAAACAAATAGAAAAAAATAGTAAAGTATAACATTGATTTAGGTACTGCCCATAGAAGAAATCAGAAAACATGTCTCTGACTTCTAAGTGTCTCTACTGTGCACTTAACTTTTCTGGTCATTAGCTATAATTTCACACATGCCATTAATTATATGTATTTCATATGATTTTTGGAATCAATGAAACTTATGTTTACCCTGTAGGTAATCATGAACTTGAATTTCCAACATGTAAAATTTTTTTTTCTTAAATTATTAGATTTACTATTTGGGGGAAAATTTGAGTAACTGGGGTTTATTAATATAATTTAAAGACAACTGTCTTTTAAAATCCTTATGGAAAACATCTAAATAAAAACCGTTTCATTAGAAGTTTCTGAATTTAATCACAAGGCAACAAATGTCCCAGCTATCAGTATCAGGAAGAGGCATTTAAAGGCCACCTCAGGTAATCAATAAATATTTGTTGAAAAGATAAAAAGCACATTTTACCAAATCGTCAGAGAGGATGGCTGTGTACAGAAAGTGGCAAAAAGTTGAAAGTGGTCACTCCCAAGCACAGATGGACAATGAAGTCATTCTAGGGGACATTTGAAAAGCATAGTTGCTGGGGTCCCTGTTCCTCAGGTTATTCTGATGGCTTGGGTACCACATTAAATGTTTAAGGGCAGAGGTGGGAAGGTCTGGAAGTTTGACCTCCTCCTTTTAGCATCCCAAAAGTCTCTCTGGCTCCTGCATGCAGAGTTATGCCTTTGGCTCTGGTATCTCCAGGAAAGGAGGGCTGCAAAAGTGGTAGGAAAATTCTCCACCTGGACTCCAGTCATCCCCTCCCACTTCCAGGGAGCCTGGGCAGCATCAAGCCACTCCCTCTGTATCTTTGACGTCTTTGCTTCCCAAGCAGTACGTATGCTCGGGTGTCTCTTCTTTAAAATAAAACCCCTTCCTCAAACGTGTTGCCGTCTTTAGCCTCCTCCTCCTGTTTTCCCCACAGCCCAGCATTTCACAGAGTGGATCACCCCTGCTGGCTGGACATGGCATCTCCCGCACTGTCGCCTTTTCTTCCAGGCATGTCTTCTACCATCAGTACACCCCAGCCCCTCCAAGGCTCACCACAGCTAGGGAAATAAAAACCACTGTGTTGGAATTGCCCTCACTAAGGTTACCAATGCTTTTCTAGTTCCCCAAAGCCAGTTTTCCAGTTCTTATTTAACTTCTGATAGACACTGTGTTTTCCGCCATTCTGTTCTCCTTGAAACTTTGCTCTATTTTCCTTGATACATGGCTATCACTTCTCTTTCTCTCTGACCATCCTCACCTGTTTCACCCCCACACCAGCCCTTCTTTTCTTTCACCACTTAGTACCGGTGTGCTTTAAGCTGAAAGCTTTCATTTCCCTTCTTCTGTCTCCATGTCCTGCCTATTGCTCTCCTCCATTCTTAGTGCTCTGAGAGACACATACCCGCTCACTCTCCCCTGAGCCCCTGCTTCACGTGTTGAAATGCACACTGAATATTTCACATTGGATGTCTTATATGCTATGCATACTCTATATATCCAGAACAGAACTTGTTATATTTCAAATCAAATCTCTGTTCTCATGTCCTTCTGTCTTGTTTAATGGTCCTTGTGTTTATCCAGCTTCCCCACCTAGAAATAAATGAAAATATCAAGATTCCTGTTTGCTCCTGGATCCCCTCTTCAATTTTTTCACCAAATCCTAATAATTTTGTGTTTAAGTATCCCAAATACTTTCTTACCTCTGTGTCTGCCACACAGCCTTTGCCTCATTTCAGATATTAATACTTATAGTTTCACATGTAATTATTGCAGTAGCTCTATTTTTCCTTGCTGACAGTAGAATGTGTCCAACCAAATCCAGAAAAAAAGTCCTTCAAACTCTTTAGCATGACTGGCAGGGTTCTTCATGATTGTCTATTCCTACTTCCTCCTTTCATGTTTAACTTTTACACCACTACCTTTGCCCTGACCCATAAACATATATCCCAGGGCCAGTCACACTGAGCTGTTTTATTCTCTGTACACTTCCTCTCATGACTCAATTGAGTTTCACACATTGGTTATTGTATATTGCCCTCCTGCTTGGAATACCACTTACCCCAAATTTGTAGGATCAGGCTCATCCTTCCCTCCAGACCAGCCTAAATGCTGCCTCCTCTGAGAAATTACCCAGAGTCTCCCATGCAGGGCTAACAGTGCTCTTCTTTGTTGACTTATAGTGTGTTCACTGATCACTCATCAGAAATTTGTTTTCTTATTAATCAAACATACTAAAGAACAGCTTCTCGGGTAGAAATTCACTTCTGTGCCTCTAGTTCTTGGATGGGTCCTGCCGTATATTGGGTGGAATGTTGGATACATGAATGGGTGACTCTGTAATCAGAATGGCATTTGGTGAGAAGTTCAGGTTGAATAATCGGTGGAAGTGAAAAGTGACACAAGCAGCTGAGATATTTTGGGTCACAATGTGTCTACCTAGCCCTGGGGTGTAGAAAACATGCCCAAGATATGCCCATCTGCTGGGCTAAAGGTGAGCTTCAGCCATCAGACTCTAGTGCCACTCTGAATCGACTCACTCAGTTGGCTCTGAACTCTGGCTCCAATTCTCTCTTCTCTGAATTTGGTATCACATCTCAATCACAGTCCCACCTCAGCCCCTGGGACCTAGAATTTGCTCTTAATCCCACTCAATTTGAATCTTTTTATTTCCTGATTGGCTCTGCAATAACTCACACTACTTGTTCTCTTTTTTTTGTCTCGGGCAGAAACTCTTCCCTTCCCAAACCTGAATAGCTGGCTGCCAAATAACTAGATCCCTGGTGGAGCCTGCTGTGGTCCTCCTGTGAGGGGAAAATTGACATAAGCAATGCATTTAAATGATTGTGTTTTCTCTCAAACTCCCATTTTCTATCATAGTTAGTCATGGATACACACAAAACAAAAATAGGGATAATGATTTTGTGGCTTTGAGAGAATAATCAGTTAGTTTGGGGTATCTCAAAAATACATCTTTTATGCAAGAGGGTAAATGATGACATCATTTTCAGCTGGTGTGGTTCCGGAAGTTTCTGAGATAATGGTAATTACCCAAACACTATCAACCCATTTTCCTGTTGAGAACGCTTAGGGGAGAGTGTTCTAAGGATATAGCTTGGAAATAAAATTAAGACCTGTTGCTATGAGATGAATTCCAAGAGGCAATGGGGCTTCACCAGTACTTACCAGCGTGTGTTAATGTTAATGGCCATAATTATCAATGGCTCAACAAGGAAAACCAAGCCCTTGTGAAGAAAAATGAAAATCAATAAGGAAAACTAAAAGCCCCTGTGAAGAGAATGACTTTACATTGCACAGGTTATCTGAGAAGAAGGGAGGCCAGATTACTATAGAAATTTCTGTGTAAGGAGTTAAAGAAATGTTCCTCAATTGGTTTTGTTAGGCCTTCTTGAGAAGGCATAAATGTCTTTTCTCTTTTTCTTTGTCTGTGGATTTTGTCACCAAGTAAAAAGGAAAATCATTTAGAAGGAGTAATACCCCAACAATGGTTAAGAATTTATCATCTAACAATATCATGTGGATTAACTCACTTACCTCACACTGTGAAGATGCTTCTCACCCTGTGAAGTAGGCCACATTATTACCTCCATTTCAATGGCACATAAACTGAGGCTGGGAGAGGAGTAATGGCCATGCAAGTCATTTAGACAGTAGGTGACAGAGCTCAGCATTGACTGTGGAAGCTTCACTTCAGAACCTGCACTTTTTGCTGTTGTAACACTAACTTGAGCCTATGCTTAAGGACTGCCTGCTGAGCTATCTGGTCTGAGAAGTGAGGTGAACAAAAATCAGCTCTGGCTGAACTTGGCTCAGAAATAGAAAATGCCATTGAGACAGGGAAGTGGCAAGTGATGGGAATCCAGGCCTTTGGCTGTTTTGGATAAGACCAAAAACTGGAATATGGGTGGGTAGAGGACTAGAATGAACTGTACATACAGCAGTGATCCTGGAGCCATCATCCCACCCAGTGTACTGTATCAAGGAGGACAAGATGAACCCATATGCACCGAGGCTTTAAAAACCCTGAGTCTCCCCAGACCTCTTGGGGAGAATGAATGTAAGGTGATGTCACTGACTGACTTGTGATAGGGAAGGGATAAGAAAATCTATACCAGAGGAAAAGCAAAGGGAGACAAGCAATAGTTGTCAAAGGACACATTGTCCAGCTGAGTGGTACTGAAATTAGAAAAAGCTGTGACTAAATTCAGAGAGATTGAGAATTCCTGGGAGATGAAACTAGCACAAATGAGGCCCCGTGGTGACCTATGACCTTCTATCAACAGGACTGTTTTGTCCCAGCACACAGGAGGGAGCCACCAGAAAAGGAGTTCAAAATAGGGAAGAAAAGGAGAAGTTAGAAGAGATTTTTACATATTTTGTTATAAAATTTGTATTTCTTTGCTTCTCAAGCCAATCATGCAAAAAACATTTTGAAGTAGAATTACAGTCCTGAACTTCTTTCTCTACCAGAACTTTTCAATATTATTCATTTGAAGGGCTTGAATTTCCTCTGATGTTAAGATCCTGTGGTTTTACAACTAAAGATTGGCCCTAGATACATGGGGACTTATCTAGGTCATGTTTCATGATTAATGTATTCTACCCTCAGGACATTAGTAGCTTCTTTTCACTTATCTCATTTTTTATATTACTGTTAATGACCTTTTAACCTATTTTCACATAAAGTAAAACCTCTCCTCTGGGAATGGCAATTCCTGAATAGACTTATGCATAAAAGCTGTTTATGGAGAAAAATATTGTGGGGAGGGGGTTAGGAAGAAATTATATAAAATTCCCTTTTATTTGGAAAAATTTATAATTTGGCCCATTTTCAAGTAATGAGAACTCTAAATAGAATGAAACTTAAAAAAAACTTGCTGGTTTAAAAAAAGTTAGAAAGCTTGCTGAGATATAAAAAAATGTAAATGGAAATAAAAATAGGAACGAAAATGAGTCCCAGATTTAGGGAAGATGACAGCCCTCTTTAATGTTGCCATCCTAAGCCACCCTTTACAAACTCTTCTCTGTTATGTTTTCAATGGAAAGCAGCTGCTTTGGAAGGCATTGTTTACAATGGATCTCTGTCACAGCTCTGCATTGTAGCTATAAATAATGTCAACACATTCTCCTATCCAGCAGCCTAAATGCTGATGCCACCCATCCATACCAGATGAGGTTATATTATTCTTCCTCAAACATATTCATTATCATCTCATGCTGTCCCCATCCCTGAGGGTAATGATGACCCGTTGTAACACCATTCATCACTGCCTGTGATTGTTTGCAGCTGAGGCTATTGGCCTGGGGGTCCTCTCCCACCCGGCTTCTCTATTCCTAGTCAAATCATGTCTGCTCTGTTGTCTTTTTGATCTCTTTCTTCAAAACATTTTCTTCTTTTCCAGTACAGTCCTGTGGCTGTAGAAGCAAAGCAAATGCAAAGTACATTTATGTTAGCATCAAACATTGCCATGTAGAGGTCTTGGTGGTTTAATCAGGTAAGGAATGAGTCCCTAAAGGAGAGTCTAGGAAAGATCTTAAAAGGTGTGTAGAAGGTCAGGGTGAAGCTGTAAGGTGGGGATTTTAATTTTTTTTTTTCTTTTTTGGAAAAGCTGGAGTGAAAGAAGACAGATCAATCTGTGATGTCACCTTGAGCCTATTTTCCCCAGGAGGTTTGGGAAGAGTCAGGGGGCCCTAAAGCCTCAGTGCATATAGGCTTTCCCAGGTAGGGTGTTTCTTTATTTTGTTGAATTCTCAGGTTATGAGTCAAGTCATGTATATAAAAGAAAATGAATGAAAGTGTAACAACACTAAGAAAAGGATCATTAATGGAACAGAATTTGTAGAACACTTGAAAAAAGGCAGATGGAGTTAAACTAATAGGAAAACAAAGCTCAAAGTACATATAGAAAAAGATGGCTGCTGCATGTGGAGACAAGATTGGGAGGTTCTCTAAAATCAATTTTTGGTATTGGGTACAGAAGGCAGTCCTAAGAGAATCATCAGAAGACTGGTTTTTGTGCCAGTAGGTAGGTTAACGTCCTCTTACAACCTTAACCAGCAGGGCAGAAGGGGGCCCTTTCATCCAGAATATTAGCCACTGGTACACTGCACACCTTCCCCCAGTAACTGAGAAAGGCTGTGGTCAACACCGTAAGAGTTAAAGAGGAAAGAAACACGAAAAGCAGCTCAACAGTCAAAGAGAGTTTTATTTTGGAGAATAGACCTGAGAGGGGATTCTGGTCAACTTTGGTCAGGAGTACTCTTTCTCCCAGACTAAAAGATGGATTTTAGGGTGAGAGAGCTTATTACAGGCTTGGAATGTTTCTGTGTGGAGGAGAAGTTAATTACAGGGTTGGAATGTCTCTGGTCGGTGGGGAAGTTATCTTGCGGCTGACATCTCTCTGGCCAGAGGGGAGATTATATCAGGGCTGGTGTGTCTCTGGTTGGGGAGGGGTTTATTTTATGGTTGGAATGTTTCTGGTTGGAGATGGCATTTGCAATTTATGGTGATGGTGACATTAGCCATAAGGCTGGTGTCCTTTGGGTTGGATTTAGGTGGTTTTTGATCAAGGAGAATTTTTAAATGGTGGTGCTTGTCCAAGCTGGTGACGCTCCTGCTCTGTCAATTCAGATCCTACAGTTATAAAAAGGATGAGGGGGCTGGGAGCAGTGGCTCACTCCTGTAATCCCAGCACTTTGGGAGGCTGAGCCAGGTAGATCACAAGGTCAGGAGTTCAAGACCAGCCTGGCCAAGATGATGAAACTTTGTTGCTACTAAAAATACAAAAAAAAAAAAAAATAGCCTAGTGTGGCAATGAGTGCCCGTAATCCCAGCTACTCAGGAGGCTGAGGCAGAGAATTACTTGAAACCAGGGAGGCGGAGGTTGCAGTGAGCCAAGATCACACTGCCACACTCCACCCTGGGTGACAGAGTGGGGAAAAAAAGAAGAAAAAAAAAGGTGAGGGAGGCATGTTGTTTCTGGCTACTTCCTGCTGACGGGGGGACAGAGTTTTCTGGTCTTAGATTGACTGTAGGAGTAATGCTATCTGTAGGTGTTTTTGGGTAGTTGTCTGTGAAATGGCCATGATTCTGCCAGTTTAAAATCTTTGACAAAGGTTAATTAGGCAGTGTAAGAACATTAGTTCTAGGCATATTATTAGGAGAGGTCCCAGGAATGGGATAACCCATGCTATGATTCTGTTCCCAAACCAATAATCTATTTGGCTGTTTTGGTATTCCCTTAGCTTTTTAGCCCTTTAAAAAAGTTATTTAGCAATGCTTCTTACTAGGCCCGATTGGTTGAGATTAGAAGCAACATTCCTTACCTAATGAGAGGCAGAGGCACATGTTTGTAAAGGCCCATGTGTTATTTTTTGTTAGTAAGCATTATTAAAAGACAAATCATGGTAGGACTGGTTTGCTTTATTATACTTGGTTTAATTATTTGTATACAGTGCAGCAAGAATAATTATTTGTTACATAGGCCTTTTAAATTGGTTTTGATGGAACTTTGTTTCATAGAAGGAATATGAGATAAGACCTTTTTAAAGCCCAGCCCAGCCATGGATTTGTACCATCAAATACTTACGAGTTGGCTGAATTCCTCTTCTTTTGAGGTTTCAAGATAACTTCGGGTGCCTAGCCTGTCAGAAAGGAACATTCTTGCTTACCACGGTTCAGAAACCCTTTACAGGGACTGTGTACACAAAATATGATGCCAGTTTTCCAAGGGCTTTGTTGGTTTAAATAAATCAAGTTTGATTCCTTAAAGGAAAGCATACCATTCTAGTCAAAGCCTTGTTGAAACAACCAGTTTTTCCAATCACGTTCCATTACAAAAGAAAACAGATTCCTATTGCACTTATGCAAATAACTACATTGCCATAACTTAAGAATACTCAGATAGTTTCCAAAATCTGCAGAAAATCAGGTAGTGAGAAATAAGTAGGCTCCAAATTTTGTTCATGGAAGTACACTAAATTGTTAAAAGCAGTCAATAGCTTATAAGAAAAGTTTCTTTGACTTTGAAAAGCAAAACAAAGGATTAGCAATATTTTAAGTAAAACATCAAAAAGATTACTCCATTCTCCTATTAATTCAGTTAATACAGTTAACTACTGTATTAATGAACATTTTAGCTCTTCAAGAGTCCTGAACATTTTCCCTCTATTCTGATGTCACACTCTCCAAAGTTATCAGAAACCTGCATTCAAGAGCACCTGCTAGAGCCTAATAGCTGATTATAAAACTACCTTCTAAACAGGATGAAAACAATTGTTTCTGGATGACGAAAAGTTTTAGGGTAGCCACAGTTAAAGATACAATTGACAAGGATACCTATTAGCTTTGTAGCACACAATAATTTTAATGTAATAATTATAATTGTTACTGATAATGTATGCTAAGATACATCAGAATTACAGGAGTCTCCCATAACTTTGGAACACATACCAATAACATATTTATACAAATATGGCCCAAAGAAATCCAAATACCATTTTATATTTGAAAATGCTCCCTGTATGATTTTATACCAAATAGGCCAAATTTTACCCTTATATTAGTATGCTATTAATGTTAAAATAATTTTTAATAAAACCCTGTAGACATATTTACCCAATTTTAATGTTTAACCATACGGTAAGGTTTTTATAGACCCTTTATAACTCTTTATAATTTGTGTTAAAAAGCATGTTAGTGCTGTAAGAGAAACCTGTTGTGCTTTTATTTTAATGTTCACTTTACAGAAAAACTAGATGAAACCCCTTCAACTTTAGCCAATATGTTTGCACACAGAATTTCCTTTACAGTTAACCTTCTAAAACTTGCTTAAAATTGCGTTTTTATTTTATTTAACTTAAAAGAATTCTTTAGCCTATTAATCTAGGCAAAAATCCACATTCTCATACCTCCTTACAATCTTTTTACCAAAAGTATAAGTAAATTGTTTTTTCATTAGTCTTAAATACATGTTACACTGTTAACTTTTAGCTACCTTTACTTTTGTTGGTAAGTTTGGGATTTTAATTATGGACTAGGTGTAGAGCCTAGGACCTAGACAGAAGTGCAGATAATGTCTGACTTATTTCAGCATGTGACTCCATGTATCCTAGGTCTTATTTAGATGCAAAGCAAGAGTTATAGTGGCATTTTATAAAGCATCAGGAGGCCCAATCACTTTTCAATTGTACAATATTTCTTGCATAAATTCCCTTTTACAAAATTTTTTGTGACTTACACAGACAATCTCCAACAACCCTTGACTTTCTGACTTGTTCTAAACATCCCTCTATTTAAACAACCAGTTGATTTACTTGAGGACAATAATTTACCATGTAAGATTCTTTTTTATGTAAATTTTTTTCTTTAATATCAAACACGATAACAGTGCTTTCCCAAAATGAACTTCCTTTATGTCTGTGGACTAGGCTGCCTGAGCCACAAGGTTAGAAGTTAGGAGATATTTCACTAAATAGTTCAAGATGTAGCTATCTTTATTAAGCAAATATTAATGTTTTATTTATTTAAAAATCACGCAAGCAGAGATTTTTCTGTTTGGGCTGAGTTGTAGTTTTGAAGCCTCTATGGCAAATTTTGACACCTTATAGTATTTGGCAGAGATAAATATGAAATTGCTTGATAAATAAATGTAAATAAAAATGTATGCTGGAAACTCTTAAGACATTTCTAATCTTACTGTACCAATAAGTTTTAATGATTAAAGTCATGAGAACTGAAAGGTCCCCCTTACACATAAAAAGTGAAATAAGAAACAAGACCAGGTGTGTGGCCAGAGACTGTAAGGATTCAGCAGGTTGAACTGCTGTTGCCCACTGCTTCCTGGGTTACAAGAGAGCCCCTACCCCCAACACCCCTCCCAGGTTTCTGCCCCAAATATGTGAGTTAAAGAGGAAAGAAACATGAAAGGCAGCTGAACAGTCAAAGACAGGTTTATTTTGGAGAAAAAACCTGAGAGGGGCTTCTGGCTGATTTTGGTCAGGAGTGTTCTCTCTTGTGGACTAAGAGTGTTTAAGGGTGTCAAGGTGAGAGAACTTATTAGAGACTTCAAATGTTTCTGTGTGGAGAAGTTTATTACAGGGTTGGAATGTCTCTGGAGGTTGTCTTGTGGCTGACACCTCTCTGGCTGGAGGGGAGATTTTCTCAGGGCTGGCATGTCTCTGGTCGAGGAGAGGTTTATCTTAGGGTTGAAATGTTTCTGATCAGAGAAGTCATTTCCGGTTTATGGTCAGGCTGATGTTAGCCATTAGGTTGGATTTAGGTGGTTTTTGATCAAGGGGAACTTCAAAATGGTGGTGGTTGTCCAAGATGGTGATGCTCCTGCTCTGTCAGTAGGTATCAAAAATATTGAGTAGAAAAATTTTCTCAGAATTAGCACAAAAATATACAGAAAAAAAATTATAGAAGAAAGTGAAACAAAAAGATAGACCCAAAGTTTCCAAGTCTATCAAATAGGAGCTGCCAATGAAAAAAACTTCTGAGAGTAGATACTTAAGCAAATAATACAAGATAATTTCCCACAACTTACAAATACAGATTTTGCTGTTGAATGGATACACTGAGGCCTACCAGATGGAAGAGATAAAGGATCCTCCTCTAGACACACCAGAGAGAGCTTTCAGAGCACCAAGTATATAAACATACACTTCCAAAGAGAGAAACAAATATGTACATATAGAGAAAAAAACTGGAATGACATCAAACCTCTCAGCCACATTAGATACAGGAAGATAAAAGTTTTGAACCCATATTTCTGTGCTTAGCCAAACTCTCATACATCTGTGAGGACAAAATTAAAATTTGTTAGATGTATTTTTTAAAAAATAAACTCTAACTACAAATCCGAGTGAAGAATCAAACAGCATGTATTGCAGCAAAGTAAAAAATAAACCTAAAGAAAAAGTTATGAATTATAAGAAATCTGGAGAGGAAATCCAAGAAAATAATATTTCAGTTAGGCCTAAATGTTCATTATTAGAAAAAAGTCTGCATTAACTTCATGTGGAATTAGAAGGAAATAAAAGGAAGCATGAACTAACATTGATTCCTTCCTCAGTGAGATAATGTGATATTTAGTATGGGGTAGGAAAATAAGTACAAATTTTTTTTTTAAATAGGATATTTGGATTTTAGATTATTGGAATGGGGATAAATCCAAACCAGGGCACTTTAACAAAATACGAGAGGAAAATAAATAAGAAAATATAGTGAATTTTTTAAAAAGGGAGCTAGCACAATTTTCAACGTACCTATTGTCTCTGTAAATATGAATAGATTGAATTCCCCAATTCTGGATAGATTTTCTGATATTGAGTTAAAAAAAATCAAACTCCTGGCTATTTTGGGAAACTTCCAAAATGAAAGAACACTAGAAGTGTAGGAATCAAGTAATGAAAGGAGGTAACCTAGCATTTTTTTAAGGTTTATCTTAAAAAACAGATAACCTAGCATTTTATCTAGGTTTATCTTTCTCTGCCTAGCAGGTAGAGAAAAATAGCAAGAAAAATAGAAATCAAAGTGGAAAGCATTGAAAGAGACATACTGATCAGATAAATTTATTAAGAAAAGATGAGTGATGGATGAACCTTTATAAACCTAGTAACATAAATGTATGTTGTATAAAGCAAATTTGATCAAAAATAAAGGAGAAGTGGACAAATTTATAATCAAGATGAAAGACACTGAAAAACCCAAAAATGTCACTCAGAAATAGATACCTCCAGTAGATAAAGTGAATTAGAATATACAGTAATGTTCACAAATTTAGTCTAATAGCTAGATATACAAACTCATAAACCACAGAGTACAGAGTATTCTCAAATACACATCATATTCACAGAAAAGTTAGGGAAAAATCTAAAATGTGAAGTTATTAACGAATTAACATTAGAAGAACTCTGATGGAAATTTATACTTTTAAATCCATTCGTTAAACAACTGGAAAAACTCAATTTAGAAAACGAAATTTTTAAAAGGAAAAGAAACGTATAAAGGTAATAACATAAATTAGTCAAAAATATAGACTTTATCAAGTAAAATATAACATCTTTTTCTTTGACTAGATAATAAATTCTGGACAAACCTCATAAAAAATGACAAACAGCCAGAACCTTTCAAGAATGATAAATGGAATAGTAGTACAGATTTTAGAAAAATTTAAATAAAAGAGCAAGTATAGCATCTTACTAATAACCTAGAGAATCTAGAAGAAATGGATAGATTTCTAAAGCAATAATTACTAATATAGACACGAAAAGCAAAATATCTGAATGAGCAATAAGCAAGAAAGTTAAAATATCAATAAAATATATATAACCTTCAAAAAATAACTCTTGTGTTTATGGACCAAAAATGTGAGGGAAGACTAATCATTAACAAATTACAAACATAATGAGTATTATGAAAGGGGAAGTAAAATATGTTCTTTTTTTGTGTCTTTTTTAGAAATTATTGAGAAAAAGTGAAATAAGCCCATTATTGTTTTGCTCTTTGCAGAAACCCTGGAAGTTCTTATAAAAATTTGATAATGAAATTATTTACTGCCTACTCCAAGATACTTGATTTTCCAAAGCACATCACTAACTCATCATAAAAAAGTTTTGCAGAAAGAAGCATTTTCCCTTTTTTAGTAATATTTGATCCATGAAAAAAGCAAAGTTTAAGGTAGTTGTAATCAGACGAGAACAATATTCTATTATCTCGCTTCACACAAAAATGGAAATGAAGTGTGTCTAACTACTTTTTCACATACATCACAGAATGAAGAACATATGATAACATTTAATGAGTGAATTAATTTTTTTCAGTGTTCAGTTGATGAAAACAATGTTGGAACACTAAGGAATGCTGGTGATATAAGATGGTGCTTTAGGCATAAGTGATGAAGTGTCAGGTGGAAATTACATTAAGTTTGGCACACATCATTAAACAATGTCTGATATGAGCAGATGTTCAATTTTTCACACTGAGGAGGTAGGTCAGGATATTCTATTGTAACATAATGTGATGAAATGGCATAACTTGCCATGAAAGTAAAATAAGCCATCCATCTTGAATGTGGCAGTTGGTATCTGTTTGTGAAGCATGTTGTTAATTTTAGCCATCCTGTTTGTGGTGGAAACCAAAGATGATTCTGAAGATTCTGAATACCCCTCATCTATATTTGATATACCGATACAATGCCGCATATGGACAACACCTTTAAATATCTAATGTCTTAAATGATACCCTTTAGATTAGTTCACCACTGTATTCTTTAATACTTCTTCACTCTGCCCATTCTTATATCCTGGAAGTCATGGGAAAGTTGCTAAAATGTGATAGTAGTAGATTCCATGAGGCTCAACTCCCTAAGAGATATTTTATTATACTCATTTTTCTATGGGTGCTCTAGTCAGATATTTTGCATGGTCGTGTTTATCATATAGGTTTCCCATTTTTGTGAATCTCAAAAAAATGGAAAGATAGATGAGGTGAGGGTGAGTATGTAAATTTGACTTTCCCAACTTCTCAGAGAAATGGTAAGGAACAGTAAGAGAACTGCACAAACCCTGTTCCCTCAGCATAATTAGAATTAAGGAATTGTCCAAACTTCAAAGTAACAGTGGAAAAATAGACACTAACTCCCAGTATGCTATCTCCCATGCTTTGGATATAATCCTTTGGGAACTGCGTGGACAGTTCAGAAAAAACAAAACTGCATGGCAGACAGAAATGAGGAGATAACACTGGGGAAAAAAATCTAACAAACTACAAAAAGAAAAAAGTTCTATATGACAATACAGAAAAACTGTAGTGGTATGCTAGAGCACTGACTATACGGAAGGGAATTAAAACTACCTGTGGGACACAAGTAAATAGTTTGGAAAGGTAACATCCAGGCAAAGATTAGGGTTAAAGCAATGGGCAGTTATCTTTTGGGAAGTGTCTCATGAGGGGAAAAATAAACAAGATGGCGAAATTTAGACAGAAGAGAGTCAAAATATCAAAGGACACACAAACCTCCCTTCTTCCACTTTCCCCTAAAAAGATAGATAATTTGGTAAGGAAATTACTCCTCGACACACTGACAGAAGAAGGTGCTCTTCTGGAAATTTCACCTCAAACTGTGGGTCATGTCCACAGAAATGCAAAAGCATAGTTTTCATTTAATCTATTTTTTTAAACCTACAGAAAAAGAAAATGAAAATAATCCAAACATTCTGCTGATAAAAATTCACTCTCATTAGAAGCCACTGAAAAAGCAGAATGATACTGTAATGTAGTACTCCAAACTAGGATGAATATTCTCAAACAAGCATTTGGGGATATTGGACAATATCTTGAAACGAAAGTTTGAAAACTCAGAACATAGTGAAGAGATAATTGGAAGAAATGAAATAATACCTAAATTCAGGTAAAGAATAGAAAATATCAAAAATAAGTTGTTCTACAAAGAAGAAAATATTAAAACCATAAAAAGAGACATTAGAAAAAAGTAGGAAAAAACCAAGGGAATGAAAATGAGATAAACGAAAATGTAAAAAGAATCGGTGACAATAATTGATTTGAAAGAACCAAAGAAGGAGTAACATGTACATAATTGGAGTTCTGAAGGGAAAAAGAAAAAACAGAAAGTAGAATAGAACTAACTTTTATAACTATGGAAAAAACTTTTCTAGATATAAAATACTTAAATCTACATATTTAAAGTGCTTGCTGGTACCATTGAAAACTAACCCTAAATGATTACCTTAGTATTATATCCTCATAAGACTAATAGACAAAGTATCTTTAGGGCTTTCAGGGAAAAAGATTAAATCACTTATATGGAGAGACGACCGTCATGAGACTTCTCAAAAACCAAAGACAAATCAAGCCAACATGGGAGCAGCATTTTTAGGAAACTCACAAAAAGAAAGTGTAAACCAAAGATTGTCCATCCTGCCAAACTGTCTTTCAAATGTTAAAAGTTCTAGAAAAATGATTTTAAACACAGAAGAGCTCAGGAAATTCTGTATCCATGAATCCTTTAGAGGACTCTCCTAGAAAATGTACTCCAGCCACCAAGAAATGACTAGGAAAGTTTTGCAAAAGAGTGATGGTTAGCATTTAATAATTTTATTACAGATCTAAGACTAAAACAAAGATAGAAGGAAGAGTGCAGAATAAAATGTTGTATGACATGTATTGATGTTATATGTTCCATGTTCTGATAGGGTAGAAATAATATGACTAGAAAGCTGAGAGTAGAATAAGTTTATTATTTTATAGACAAAATGAGAATTAAAAGATAACATTAAAAACTCAAATGATAGTATGTTTCTGAAAACAGGGGAATAAAGGCATTTAAAACAATATGAACAAAACAGTAACCACTGGAACAAAAATACAAACCTTCTTAAATACTGAAAACAAAAGAAATAATGGAAAAAAATCACATAGAGAAAAAATTGTAGAAAGTTATATAAACTGGCTACAGTGGCTCACACCTGTAATCCCAGCACTTTGGGAGGCCAAGATAGAAGAATTGCTTCAGGTCACAGGAATTGGAGACCAGCTTGGACAATATAGCAAGAAATCATCTCTACAAAAAAAAAAAAAAAAAAGAAAAAGAAAAAACTTTTAAAATTAGCTGGGTGTAATGGCATATACCTGTTACTCCTAGCTTCTCAGGAGGCTGAGATGGGGTTACTGCTTGAGCCCAAGATTTCAAGGCTACCATAAGCTAAGATCACACCGCTGTACTCCAGCCTTGGTGACAAGGCAGAACTCTGTCACTAAAAAACTTTAAAATTAAAAAACAAATCTTTAAAAGAAGTTGTATTACATAGTTAAGATCAAAAGTAAGCAGTCTTACCGATATATGTTGATGGTCTTAACTTACCTATTAAGAGAAAAAGATATTCAATTTGTTTTATAAGTGAAGGCCCTCCTGCGTTCTGTATGCAAGAGACACATCAAAATAGTTCAAAAATTTCAAAAAGGCTAGTAAGAAAGAGGCAGGCATAAGTAAATTAGACAAAAGGAAACAATAAGAAAGCAAGATTAGCTTTCTAATTATACTAGTATCATACTAAGTATAATTCAATCCAAAAAGCGCTAAGCATAAAAATTGAAAGATGCCTTTTAATGTTAAAAACTACAATTTATAATTAATATAAAACAATTATGAATATGCAGCAAAATAACACAGCAACTACCTTTAGAAAACAACAGCACACAAGGCATAGAGACACAGAAAACCTGTTAGTAATTTGAGATGTTAAGACATGCAAGACAGATTATGTTGACCAAATAAAAAAAAAAGGGGCTATAGAAATTCTTGATCTCATAACCAATAAAGTAAATGTTAGCATATGTTAAGCTTTATACCCTGATCTAGATGACACACATTTCTCTCAAGCACATGTGAAAGACTTTAAAAAAAGGTAAGAAAACGATAGTAGAAATATTACAAATAACACTATTGGATTCTAATAGAATAAAACTATAAATTATTACTAAAAAAATCATAGGCTGGGTAAAGTGGTTCATGCTTCTAATCACAGCACTTTAGGAAGCTGAGGCAGGTGGATTGCTTGAGTTCAGGAGTTAGAGATCAGCCTGGGTAACATGGTGAAACTCCTTTTCTACAAAAAATACAAAAATTAGCCAAAGGTGGTGGCACGTGTCTATAGTCCCAGCTACATGGAAAGGGTGAGGGGACTTAGGTGGGAGGATCACTTGAGCTGAGGAGATACAGGCTGCAGTGAGCCAGGATCATGCCACTTCACTCACTGCACTCCAGTCTGGGAGACAAAGCGAGACCCTGTTTAAAAAAAAAAAGAAAAAAATCATGGTTCAAAAATCATGATTGTTGCACCTGGACACATACTTCATAACATTTTATTATCTACCCTTGATTAAAAGAGCAAATACAATATAAAATAATATAATTTCTAAAAATACTAATGAAAACACTACATATTTAAACTGGCAGAATAAATTTAGAGTGTGATTAGAGTGAAATATGTAGCACAAAACAAATGAATGAACGAAAACAAGCACAAAACGTTAGAGAAAACTCAAATGTAAATCGGAAGAAAGCTCAAAGAAAGAAATGATGAAAGCAGAAATTAATAAGAATAATAGATCTAATAAATAAAACATAATTTGAAACTATCAACACAGACAAACCTATAGATATAAAGAAGAAACAAAAGGAAAAATCACAAATACACAAAATAAGAAATGACAAGGAAAAACAATTGAGTCAGACACCATTTTAAAATGTCATGAGACCATTGGAGATTCTAAGAAAAAGAATTGAAAATATAGATGAAATGGATAATTTCCTGGGGAGATATAATTTACCAATGACTCAGTTAGAGCAGAAACCAGGAAATTATACAAGAACTACTCTATAAAAGGTAACATGTCCAGGTGGAAATTCACAGGGGAATTTTAGCAAACATCAATAAGCAGGTGATCCCAATGCTCCATGAATTATCCCGGACTACTGAAAACAGGAAAATTAGCTGATGCTTTTCTGAAGCAAGTATAACATTGATATTATAAAGTTAATAAGACAGCATCCAAAAAAGAAATTATAGACCAATATCACCAATGAATGTTAACATAAAAGTTCCAAATAAAACATTGATAGAAGCTAGCATTACTATAAGAAAATAATACATAATGATCTTATGAGATTTATTTTAGGAATATGGGGATGGTTCAATATTTAGAAATCCATTCATAGAATATAAAATAAGAGAAAAAAAATCAAAGGATTGCCTCCACAGAATCTGAAAAAACTTTCAACAAAATTCAATGCATTCCTGAAAAAATGCACTCAAGCAAATAGGAATTGATGGATGTAATTTTTTTCCTGATAAAACAGATAAGCCCTATTCTTGAAACTAGCATCTTCCTTTATAGGGAAACAATAGAGACATTCCTATTAATAACAGAGAAAGACAACTGTAATAGGGTGATATGGTTTGACTGTGTCACCACCAAAATCTCAACTTGAATTTTATCTCCCAGAATTCCCACATGTTGTGGAAGGGACCCAGGGGGGAGATAATTGTATCATGGGGGCTGGCTGGTCTTTACCATGCTATTCTCATGATAGTGAATAAGTCTCACAAGACCTAATAGGTTTATCAGGGGTTTCCACTTTTGCTTCTTCCTCATTCTATCTTGTTGCCACCATATATAAGAAATACCTTTTGCCCTCCACCATGATTATGAAAGCTTTCCATGCATGTGGAACTGTAAGTCAAATTAAGCCTCCTTTTCTTCCCAGTCTCAGGTATGTCTTTATCAGCACCGTGAAAATAGACTAGTACTTAGGGTATATGGGTGAAGGTATCTGTATATTCTTTTTGCTAGTCTTGTGTAAGTTTTCTTTAAGTCTGAAATAACATCAAAATAAAATATATACTTATAAGTATGGAGAATGAAGTTATTAATCCCTGTTTTCTTTATCAGCAACTGGGCCTATATCTTGATCAGATATTCTAAGCTATCTACCTAATGTTAATTTCTCCCCTTTTTCTTCTAAAAATAATTTTGTTATTTTAGAAAATTATGTAATAAAATACCTTTATCGTTGCCCAGTTCTCTCCCCCCAAGATGTGAAAATTCCAAGTTTTTCTGGGAAAATTTCAGGGATATACATTGTATCTGCAAGAAAAGGCTCAAGCTGAAGATGAAGGGGCAGAGGCACATAAAGAGCATGAATTCCTGGTGAGGTCACTGAGTCATTATATTGGCCCCTATGGACAATTTCTGGGTGTTTTACATAGCAGTAATCCCTTTCTTATCTAGGCCATGGTTAGTTGGGTTTAATTTTCAGAGCAATCAGAAAATCGGAATAGTTGGGAACCACAACTCTAGAAACACAAATCCAATATTAAATTCCAAATTGCATCTCAAAGATTTTATGAGTTCACACTATACTGAGAATCCCTCTGATGCCTTGGAAAAATAAGCATAATGTAGTAAGCTTTGATAATGTTTTCATTTTCTATTGTTATGCCAGTTCAACATCATTTGCTGAGAAATTATGAAAATAGAATAAATGTGTCTCAATATGCTAGAAAATTTCTAGAAAATAGAAATGTTCTATTTTCTATTTCTAGAAAATAGAAATAAATGTGTCTCAATATGCTAGTTTGCAATGACTTTCTAATCCTGCTTGTAAATAGAGAGGCAAGTGCTTTAAGAGATAAAACCTATTCAAAAAAACTAGGCTAAAAATGTCAGTAAACAGCAGAGATGGTGTAAGTCCTATATAAATTCAAAGACATGTACTAGATTGAATGAATGGGTTAGTATCTGAGTAAGTCATGGCAAAAGATAAACTTGGTCATTCGAAGGGGTAGTGAGGAGGCATTTTTGGCAAAATAAATAGCATATACCAATTGGGTGGATATTATTTTCTTTAAGTGACATTTAGGGCCAGTGAGGCAGTCTATTCTGATGAAGTAGAATGTGTTTGACATTATGAGTTCTTTAACAGGGATGTAATCTGATTGAAGCAGCAATTTAGAGAGTTATCTAATATGTACAATGAAATGGAGGAAGTTTAGAATCAAACAGGATAAATTTAGTAATATTGATCATAGGTGGAGTAATAAGAATGATAAAGATGTATTCAAAAGCTGTTTCTCAGGAAAAGTTCATATGCTTTTGTACCTCATCAGATATAGGGGTGCCTCATAAACCATCTGAAGGTTTTTAAAATAATGGCTTGTAAAAATAGTGATGTCATAATTGGCTATTGGCAATGGAGCTCTTTCCTTGGAGAGAGAGGAGGGAGAAGAGGATGGAGGTGAGCTTAATTTTGCCACAATTACATTTTGAGCAGTTGTGGAAATGTCCAACACTTACTTGGAAATACTGTCTTTAACTAGGATGAAAGGTCAGGCCTGCAGATTCACTTGGGTGTTCTTTGAATGGAAGTGAAGTTAAAACTGTGTGGATGGCTAATCTGTAGTGTGAAAGGATGGAGAGTGGCTAGTAGAGATCTGAGAACTAAGCACTGGGCAACACTATTTACAGAAAGGAGAATAAGAGAAGCTGCTGGAAAAGACAGAGGTAGGAGAAGCCTCTCTTACAGCTGTCTCATAGATTGAGGCATCTGCTAAGAGTCCTTGAAGTGGAGTTTTATATGTCACATAATCTACAGTTTAATCTAGATAAAACACTAACTCCAAACTTGCTGCAAAATCTACTTTTTGTTCTGGGTATGGTATGAAACACAGAAGCCTAATTTTATTTGCCTGGATTGTATTTGTTTAGTATTCATTAAAATAAGCACATTCTTAAAATTTATGAGACTAAAGAGAGAGTCTATGACAAATATATACTGAGACAACTCTTTTGAAGAATATATGTATTGTGTTCATCTAAATATTAGAAAATTAAAGCAACATTTTAAGAGTTCACCCTGTAGTTAAATTAACAGGTATGTTAATTTTGCTTTTGTGACCTAGAACTGGTTATTCCTGATCTATTTTGTGCCTCATCCTTGTTTAGGTACACAGTTGTGAAAACATCGTTATTCCTGCATGAAAAGCAAAAGCATGACATACTTTACTGTTTAGATCCCAGAAGATGTTACCAGTGGAAGCAGGGATTTTGCCAGTTGTAACAGGGTGGGTCAGCACTAGGAACCATCATAAGATCCTGCACATTTTAGAATTGTTAGATCAATTAACTCAACAGCAGTTGAAAAACTTTAGTTGAAATAAACTGCTCTCCTTTAAGTTTAAAATTCCCAAGCACAGTTTCTTGATTCTATCCTAGAAATGGCAATGATGTTAATAAAACATGTGGCCTAACTGCTTTGAAGCGTTTTATATGTATGCTATTTCACATTTTAATCCACTGGATAGAGTTTGCTTTTCTGATGAAATAGGTGGTAGTTATTTATGCTCTTTGTAAATAATGTTTGGGGAATTTGACAATGAAGTATATGTGATTGAAGAGAATACGTTTTTTTAGTCAGACTGGCCTGGGATTGCTCTATTAATTATTGTCTTTATGATAGGGGAAGATATACTTAGTATCTCTAAACCACAGTATTTTCATCTATAAAATGGGAATAACAATAATCTCCTTATAGCTAATTGTGAATGTTAAATAAAATCTGTTTAAAGCTTCCATTTCTTGGGGAAAATATAAGTATTGCATGATGTACCTTTCTGAAGATATTATTTATCTGGAGCTCAGATGTACTTTGTAATCAATAAGCAATCAAATGTCAGTACTTCATCCACTGTATTTAAAAGCTGTTGATTAAAAGTAGTTGCAAAAACACAATTACTTTTGCACCCAGCCTAATATATTAGTAATTTGATCTTCGTTGTGGCACTGCAGAGGAAAAAACACATAATTTTTAAGTCTCCAAATATCATTCTCCAGCAAAAGGATGCATTCAGGAGACTTAAAGAATCAAAATGTTTGCTTTTCTTTTTCATCAAACATCAAACTGTTATGAAGAATTGGCAGTTGTATTTTAACATTTTCAGCACAATTTTAATAGCATAGCTTCAACTCACAGAGGAGAAATGTACTCTGTTTGAATGATAACATCTGAATTATGCACAAATTTTAGTAAATGAAAACTTTTAAATATTTAGTTTACACTGGGCCCGGTGGTGCGTGCCTGTAGTCCCAGGTATTCGGGAGGCTGAGGCTGGAGGATCGCTTGAGCCCAGGAATTCTGGGCTGTAGTGGCTATGCCAATCAGGTGTCCACACTAAGTTCAGCATCAATATAGTGACCTCCTGGGAGCAGGGGACCACCAGGTTGCCTAAGTAGGGATGAACCGGCCCAGGCTGGAAACGGAGCAGGTCAAAACTCCTGTGCTAATCAGTAGTGGGATCATGCCTGTGAATAGCCACTGCACTCCAGCCTGGGCAACATATCAAGAGCCCATCTCTTTTAAAAAAATAAATAAATAAATAAAAATAAAAATTTAGTTTACAAAAATTACTGTAAACCCGTGGTTTTGAAAGTTTGTTTCCTAAAGCAATAGGTTCCCCTATGACCACTGCACTGGTGATGTGGATATGACTGGCTTGGAGAACATCACCAATTTTTTCTGTCTTATATAATATATTGGACTTTTTAGTCCAATTCCAATTAAAATCAATAAACTAGCATTTCACACATATGAAACAGGATTACCATTTTCTATCCTGTTTGCTTTAAGCATTGTGTAGGTTAGTGTTTTCACTTTCCAGTTTTTTTGTTTTGTTTAAGATGCTTTTTTTTTTTTTTTTTTTTTTTTTTTTTTTTTTTTTTTTTTTTTTTTTTTTTTAAATTTCTAGTTTAACTGCATGTTGGCCAGTGATTGCAACTTGTATAATTCTACCTCCTAGCACCTGAGGTTATTTTTATTAATAACTGCTATAAATGTTTCATGAATGTTTAAAATGTTTATTCTCCAACAGAATACAAATATATATGTGGAATAAAACTTAATTATGTTATTCAGATGTTCTGTATCCATATTTGTATTTTGTTCACTTGTTCTCTGAAGGACTAAGGATGAAATATTAAAGCACAAGTTACAACTAATCAGCCACATATAGATGTTTCTTCTTTGCCCATGCAGTTAGCCATGCATACAATGTTATTCTTTAAAATTAATTACCAGCATTTAAAAGCCAGGGGATTTTATGTAATATCCTGATTTTTAACTTCTTTTGAAAAATTAGAAAATCTGGTAAATCTGTGTCTTCATTGCCACACAGAAATGTTTGACTAGAGCTAAGTGTTTGGCCTCTCATGATGGTATATACATTCCCCATTTAACACGGGCTTTTCCTGTTGTTGGAGACTGAGGACTCTGGCCTTGAATGTGAGTTGCCATTTATCTTTGTTCTTGCTCTGTTGTATTACTTGTGGTAGAATAAAGGAAACTGAAAAAATAATTAACTGCTGGGATTATTAAATCAAAAGATAGGCTGAAAAGACATTGCATTTAAGGGAAAATTTTAAAATCTTGAATTAATCATTCTTTATTCATTTACATTATGTGTTTGGCCACCGTAGGAAAATAAATTTGTAATTCCCCTAGCAATATCTTTCTGTCAATTTCTTGTATCTTAAATCTACTTTATTGAAGTGTAAGTAAACTGATCCATATAAAGTGTATGTACAATTTGCTGATAGATAGACCAATAAAACCACCTGTGCAGTATAAAGCTGTGAAAATAAGGTCTCATTCAAGATACAGAATATTTTCAATATCACCAAAGGTTTCCTGGTGCCTTTCTGCAGTCTTTTTTCCCATTCCCTCTCCCCAGACAATCACCTACCTATTTTTTATCACTATAGATTAATTTTCACTTTTAAAATTTTCACATAAATGAGGTCGTATATGATGCACTCCTTTTGGGCCTAGCTTTTTTCATGCAAGGTATTGATTTTGAGATCCAGCCACATTTTTTCTTGTATCAGTAATGTTTTTCTTTTTATCCCTAAGAATTATTCCAGTTCTTACACATATAGAAATGATTTTATCCTCAGAGGATACTATTCCCATTTTAAAAGATATTATAAAGTTATCATGAACATTCATATACAAGTATTTGTGTGAACATCTGCTTTTATTTCTTTTGGGCAAATACCTAGGAGTAGAATGGTTGGATTATATTGTAGGTATATGTTTAACTTTTTCAGAAACCGACAATTTTTCAAAGTGGTTGTATACTTTTACATTCTCATAACAGCATGTGAGAGTCACACATGCTCCCTATTCTCACTAGCAGTTGATACTGTCAGCGTTTACAATTTTAGCCATTCTCTGGGTATATAGTCATATTTCATTGTGGTTTTAATTTCTCTGATGAAAAATGATTTTGAGCATCTTTGGTGGCATCTTTTCATTGAATGTCTTTGTGTGTATTAGGAAATGTCTGCTCAAATCTGTTGCCCATGTTTATTGGTTTTTTGCTTATTACAGTTGTCATAAAACTTATGTGTAATAAGATACAGGATTGTTGCTAGATATATGAATTGTAAATATTTTGTCCTATTCTGTGGCTTCATCTCCTCATATTTATATTTTTGCTTTTTATATACCATGTTTAAGTCATGTTTATGAATCATATATCTAAACTGTGAACTATACATTTATTAGCATAAGAAAACCCTGTTGTTACCATTTTACTATTCTTATATCAAATATTTATTCAGTTTCAACTGTTTGATTGGCATTTTTTTTTAACATTTATGCTTTATTTATATCTTTTAGAAACAATAAAATTGAATTTTATTTTAATACAATATAAAAATATTTTCCTTCCCATAGTAGTTTAAATCATTACACTTACTGTCACGACTAATACTAGGTCTTTTTAATGTAATCCTCTAAAAAATTTGTTTGTTGAATCAATATTCTTTTGTTCTTCTTTCCCTACTGATTTGAGAGCTATTATCCTATCCTAAAATCTAGACTTTTGTTTTAAAAAAATACACTATAATGTCTCAATTTTTTAAACATTGAGCATGGAATATTGGCTATTAAAACCATGAAACTGTTTTCTATTATAGGGCAAAGCAACTTTCCTCCATTCTCAGTTAATGCCTTTTTCTTATAGTCCATACTTTTATACTTAGATTATTCTTACCAAATCATTTTATTCTAGGTATTTTTCAATACCTTCAATTTATTATCTTCCACATGTTTTACTAATCTGATAGACTGATAACTATTTGCATTAAGTGGTGTTTATAAAATGGTATTTGTAACATTTATTCAGGGTTATTTAAATTTACATTTAGTGTACTTTGATATCTGTGTATGTGCATGTGGGTGTTTAAGGAAGTATATATTAAGGTAATACTTTGCATATTTGATTATCTGTAAAAGATTATTTTATTACTTTCACACATTATGGCTTACCTATGCATAGAATTGTTAGATTTCAGACTTAACTTTAAATGGATGTTTCTTTTTTATCTTCTGTCTTTCATTGTACATAAGAACATGCTGAAAAATGTTTTTCAATATAAAAATTATTTTTTAAGCTTTGCTGCATTTTTTCTTGGTGTTTGACATCTAGGTAGTACATGTGGATATGTGGATATATTAATTTTAATAATATTGTACAATGCTGATTGAACAATTTCATTAAGTGTGTCTTCAGCAAGTGTTCAGCAAGCAAGTATTCTTACTTTTGACTAATCATTACTTCAGTTTCTTCCCTTGATCTCAGCTGCCATTGGAAATGTGAAAAACAAAACACTTTAAGACATCCACCAGAGTTTGTTTATTATATTTTACCTTTTGTGTAATATCTTTCTAGCTTTCATTTGAGGTACCAGAGATGTTATTACCTGGGCACAACACATGGGAAAATAATACAATCAATCAAAATGATAGACATTTCAGAGTTTGAGAGTTGCTCACTCCAGATGGCAATTGTATCTAAGTTCTAGATGTTGCCTAGGACTGTTTTTCTTGCAAGGAGAGATTATGATCTGGAATAACATTTTTCCTGCCACTGCAAAAGAGAGGGATAAATTTTCTTCTTGTGCAGATATCTTGTTCAGCATAGTTAGTTGAACTTATGGATTTTAAGACTAAGTGCTGAAATTCCATTAACACTGGGAGAAAAAGAGGTATCTAAGGAGCTAAAAGCAGAATAAATGAGAGGTCAAAATAAGAGTATTAAAAAACAGAATATGAGACATGTAATGCTTTGTAGCTACACATTTTAAGAAATATTGGTAATGTTCAGGCCGACTCATTATCTTTCTTCATTTTTATCTTTTTTCACAATTTCATTTTGTTATTTTATCTATATTCTGAGAGTTTTAAAGTTTATCCTACATATCATCCCCAATTTTCAGTAATGTAAAATATGCTTTTTCATTTCATTGTCAATTCTAATGTTGCCTTTAATTGTTAGTCATTTCTAGTCCTATCCAGCTTAATTTTCATTTCTGCTTCTATCCTGGTTCTAATTAGCTTTTTTTTGTAATGTGACTTCTCTTGACATTTTTCATCTTTTATTGTGTATATTTTCATGTGAAAGCTTTTATTCTCCATATTAAGTGTTGTTCTCTTTTTACATCATAGAATCTTTATATAATCCATGTTGGTTAGTCATTTTTTAGAAAAGATAGACCTATATACAGAGGTAGTATTTGTTAATAGACTAGGTTGTTAATTTTACCTTGTCCCCTCCTGCCTTTTCATCTGTGAATTAATGCAGGCCTCCTTTCCTACAGGACAGATAGATGTTTACACTACCATGCCAAGCTTGTAGTATTTTTCCTGGTGTGATTCTGCTAGACTGCAAAGGGATCCTCTCTTACTCCTGCACCGTCATTGTCTGTTCCCATTAGGGTATTCATATGAGAACTCGGTGTGTTGTTTTCTCCTTGTATCAGTGCACGCATGCCTCCCAGAAAGCAATGATGGCACAGGCTCTCTCACCTTCTGTACCTTCTTATTACCAAGCTCTTACTCAGGATGTGGTGTTCTGCCTGCTCACTTCTACAGTCAAATATGTCACTTTCCTAGGAGTTAGATTAAGCAAACAGATGCAATAGGAGAGTCACCGATGAGGGCAGTAGGGACAAGAAATGCCTTTGTCTTACTCAAAAAGCCATTTTGTGCAGGAGGGGTGTAACTTTTTATTTTATGGTCTGAGAGGTCCTGTCTCTGAAGTTAGTATCTGCAATGCTATCGGATGGCAATTTCCTCATGTCTTTTTGTTCTGGCTCTTCTATTTCAGAGACATCTTCTACCTTTTCTTAGTCAAAATTCCTCTGGGTATATTGAAAGTGGCTATTTAATGTTACCTGTGCTGCTCTACTTGTATTTCTTGGCCCTTCATGACTATTTTAATAAATGGATGAAGGAAAGAAGGACAGGTTCCTTTTGCTATCTGCCTTTTAAGTCAAGACGCCTGACTGTGTTAGAAAGTTACTGGCTCACTTGTAACTGATTGCCTGTTGTTGACCTTGACACCACATGTCAAGTTGGTACATCCAACGAGAGCCAAGTGAAGCCTTTGGAAGCATATATAGGCAGAGGACATCTTATTCAGGGATTTGTCCCATAACACACCATTACACATGTCACATGTGGAACATCAAGCAAAAATCCATGGAACGTGCCAGTAGGCAACAATTCAAAGCAATTAAGTTTAGGTTGTTTTGGAGAGAAATAGAGTCATTAGATAAAGGTGTTTTGGTTTTTTTCTTGCTGAAAAGAATAAGAGATGTAAAAATTATCTTCATGTATCAGAAATGGACTTTAATGGCATGCAATGAGAATCTGGCATGTAAAAACCTTCTACTGGTGTTGTCTAAAGAAATAAATACTGATATCTATTGTTAATTCACATAAGTATACCACATAGGACATAATCAGGAGATGCTGTAAATTTGGAAAACTTAGCATTGCCAGATGCTGACACTGTTCTAGAAAGTATGACGTAGGGACAATTAGTTGCCTTGTAAATATCTTGTGTGACTCTTACTATCTTTCTGCTCACCCCACCACCCATGTCTCCCCTGCCCCTTCTGTTATGTATTTCCACAGTGATGTGTGTACTGCTTCTGTATTCCTGATTTGTCTGGAGCCAGGGTCTATAATAATTGGTAGAAACAATGATAATCCAATAATATTTTGACTACTTCATTACCCAAGATTGATTTATTCGTATAATGGTCATATATGTAAGTTGTGACCCAAGCTGTGTAATGGCCCTCAGAAAAGCTTTTGTGAATCCCAGGATATTGACTAGACTTTTTCCCTGATTACACTTAGCAAACACTGGCAGTAGTCATCCAGAAAATAACAGTGGCAGACATTTGCTTCAGTAATTATAGAAGGCTGGTGCTGGAAAGGATCTGACAGTTCATATAGTTCTTTCCGTTTGTTTTACAAATGAGGAAACTGAAACCCTGGCAGGTGAAGTGACCTTCCCAAGATCAAATGTGGCTTAAGGGCACATTCTGGGTCAAACCCACACTCCTTATTCTAGTCCAGTGCCCTTCTATTTTACCATACTTTGTTTTTACTGGGAAAATCTCTAACAGGAAAGTTTTTAAAAAAATGTCTTGAATATTAAAAGGTGCCACATTATTTGGGAAAATAACTGAGCAGAAAGTTAAGAGAAAGAGAATTTCTTTCATAGAGACTTTAGGAGCAGACACAAAGGCAAGAAGAAGAATCTTTGTTCTCACCTCAGGTTTTCAATTCTTTTTTTTATTTCTGATAAAATGTTTAGAGGATTTGTTAAAGCATAATTTAACCCTAACCCTCTTGTAGTACCTTTATTGTTTAAGAGAAAAATGGTCTAGTCTTTGACATGGCAAATGTCAATTTTTGTTTCAAGCAATCTAGTAGTTTTAGCCATTAATTGCATCTTCCACCTCTTATCTTGGCCTATTATAAATATTTTATTAATATTGTTTAAATTCTTTTTGAAAGTCGGCAGAAAATAATGTACTGATTTAAAGCTCTTATTTTATTATTTGGATTTCTCCAAGATTATTATTTTCATTTTTGGATTGAAAAGCCCCCGTAGACTCTTGGCTTCATTAGGGCAGATGTGAAAGCCTCTAATCCTGACATAAATGTCTTTAGTTACGGATTTCCTAACTTTTTAAAAAAGCAGCTAATGGGGTAGAAGAGGAAGGTAGATTTTGTCTTCGTTTATGTGATACGGAAAAAAAGATGTATTTGTTCTAACCACCTCTGAATGAAAGAGAAAGAAGTATTGACTTACGCTAACGTACTTACCAAAAGTCCATTATATGAACTTTAATATGCTTTAATATGGGTCATTAATATACTTTTGTATTCATCAGTTCTATAATTTAAACAAGCAGAAGCTTTGAGAAGAATTCCAAATGAACATGGTTCCCCCTCCCTTACCCTAATGATTTTTTCTTCTTCCACAAAGGGCTCTGGAGTCTGAGCCTTTGACCCTTTGACTAAATGATCCTTGGATGGGCACAGGCTAGAAACTCATGCTGAGATAAAATTTAAGCCAGAGATGGACAAAATTTCGGTCTTTCAAACTGTAATATCTAGTGAGAATTTAAGAGGAAAATATGTCTGAGTTTAGGTCATTGTCCTGTGAGCTGAGACCTCGAGTTTCAGTTTTGTTTCTGTGTGAGTTCTGGCAGGTGAATGAACCTCTCTGGTTCTTTGTTTTTCATCTGACAAATGAGTTAACAGTGTTGTTCTATATGCTTTATGAGGAGAAGTGAGGTATTTGTGAAAATGCTTTGGAAAAAAATGGTTTTTGCCACTATGAAGTATTGTCCTTTATGAATTCATGCTCTGGGTATCATTTCTTTGTCAAGAGGAGCTGACTCCTCTCTTCATTGGAATCATACCTGGTGGGCTGACTTTCTCCATATCCTTTCTATGCACATTTGGGATCCTTTTATTTTTAGATGTGTTTTTTATAGTATTTGTGAATTAAATATGGCTAACCTGCAGAAGAGAGTTCTGAAGTTACTATCAAATGAATTCTCAAACTACCTCAAAATTTGGAGGCAAAAAAGAGTGTATTCTGAAAATCAACGTTCAAGAAGGCTTGAATATTTCCAGTGAATGGTTGTCCTTATTCAAATTAGATATAAACCCCTGGCCAAAAAATTACATTCTGGATTCCAGAGGTTTTTCATTAGGAGGTTCTTAGATGTATCTGCTACACATTATCATTTTCCTGACATATGTGGGAGTTCTTTAATTCAGCCGTCCCCAACATTTTTGAAACCAGAGACCAGTTTCATGGAAGACAATTTTTCCACAGACTCGAGTGGGGTAATGGTTTTGGGATTATTCAAGTTCATTACATTTATTGTGTACTTTATTTCTATTATTATTAAATTGTAATATATAATGAAATAATTAACTCACCATAATGCAGAATCAGTGGGAACCCTGAGCTTTTTTTCCTGCAACTAGGTGGTGGCATCTGGGGGTGATGGAAGATAGTGACAGATCATCAGGCATTAGATTCTCATAAGGAGCATGCAACTTAGATCCCTCATATGTGCAATAGAGTTTGAGCTCCTATGAGAGTGTAGTGCTGCTGCTGATCTTACAGGAGGTAGAGCTCAGGCGATAACACAGGTAATGGGAGCAGCTGTAAATACAGATGATACTTTGTTTGTTTGCTGACTCGCCTACTGGCCACTCACCTCCTGCTGTTTGGCCCAGTTCCTGATAAGACATGGACATGTACTGGTCCATGGTCCAGGGGTTGGGAACCCCTGGTTTAATTAGCATTATTATGAGAGTGCATATGGGGAGGTGGGCCCAGGGTTACCCAATCAAACCCTTTTTGATTATGATTTTCTTTTTCTCTGAGAGTATGATGTGGTTTGGCTGTGTCCCCACCCGAATCTCATCTTGAATTGTAGCTCCCATAATTCCCACATGCTGTGGGAGGGACCCAGGGGAAGATAAGTGAATCATGTGGGTGGCTTCTCCCATGCTATTCTTGTGGTAGTGAATAAGTCTCATGAGATTTGATGGTTTTATAAAGGATTTCCCTTTTCACTTGGCTCTCTCTCATTTGCCTTTTGCCTACTGCCATGTAAGACATGCCTTTCACCTTCCACCATGATTGTGAGGCCTCATTCATCCACACAATGAACTGTGAGTCCATTAAACCTCTTTTTCTTTATAAATTACCCAGTTTCAGGTATGTTTTTATCAGCAGTGTGAAAACAAACTAGTACAGAGAAATTGAAGAAACGGAAACTGAGAGCACAGACAGAGGATGCAGGAGAGGTAAGGCTTGTGAATGCCCAGTAGGGGACTTACTGGGCTTACTGGGCAGGGGTGGCACACACTGGTCACTCAAGGCAAGAATAAATAAAGGGAGTTTTTGCCTCAGCGTGCAGAGGAGGCCAAGAAGTATTTATCCAAATCTAAGTATTTCAGAGCTTTTGATTTTTCCCTGTAGGACTCGATCCATGAAAGCCAAATAAGGTGATGTTAGATCTTTAATCCCCTCAAAGAAGATACAGTGAGAGAAGTGAGTTACATCTTATATCTTTTATTCATTTTCAGTCTCCTCTCTTGCACCTGAAAGAACATTAGAACTTCAAATGGCAGGTTGAGTTTCTGTGGAAAAGGTGATAGACACATTAAGAAGTTAGAATTAAGGTAGGAAGCTTGGATTGTTTCAATTTGGAGTTCTTAAATATGTGAAGACAAAATAAACTTGAGGGGTAACAGCAGGTTGAATTTAGTTGTTTTTTCCAGCAATGCCTGGGGCAGGTCACATTGTGTACTCTGGTGAAATAGTGTCTGGGAAGGCTCAGCATGGAGGGAGCTGGCCTGTGAGTTTATTATCTGAAACAGGAACTAAATTGAAGTGAAGTTTCTTTTGCTTTCCAAGAAAAACAAAACACTGAAATTAACTTGTGACTTCTCTTTGCCTTTTTATCACCTGTCAAGGATGAGCTGTGCCTCACTTGGGGCTCACTTCAGTAGTATGTAATCACCAATTCTCAACCCTTCCCTTCAATCTACTTAGGGTTTCCAATTATTCTTAGACATGTTCTCCATTAGCTGGGTGCAGCATCTTCCCACATAAGCACAGATATGAAATTTTATGGGTTTTGGTTTGCCAACTTGGTAAGTGAATAGTCTCATTTGCTTTTATTTTATCAAGATTTGAAATCCTGCAGATTGACAGTATATTTTGTCTTACGGAAATCTGTGTTGTATGGGAAAGAACACTGAACTAGAAATGAGGGATCTGAACTTTGCCCTTAGTTCTCACATATGCTTATAAGTTATTTAATATTTTGAGATGTAATTTCTCATCTCTATAATAGGAATATAATGATAATACTACCATTAATAATAGACAGCACCTTATATGCATTAATCCATTTAATTCTCACAAAGATGGGAATTATTATTAGCATTAACTCTGTGTCACAGATATGGAAACTAAGCGTGGATAGATGGTTGTTGCTTATTCTGAAGGTCATGCAGCTAATTCATGGCCAAGCAGAATTTGAATCTAAGCAAACTTAGCCCAAAGTGTTTTAAACTTAATCATTGCTTTACTATTTCCAGAGAGCACACCTGGTCATTCTGCCTACCTAGTATCAAGGATCAAATTAACATACTTAGGGAAATGAATTTCTTAGAAGTGACCTAGAAACTTTTTGAATACAGTGATAGAAAAACACTTTCCAAACTACCTTCAGGTGAAAAAGTACAAGGGAAGGTTAAAACAAAAGAAAATAGCCCCAGCATTGCTGTCTACAGTTGTGTGTGTGTGTGTGTGTTTAAAGAGAAAAGATAGGTGAACAGTCAAGGGGTGAAGAAAAGGGGAAAATGTGGGAAATAATAATATCTTATAGTGTTATGTATTGGATAGAGCCTTATTTCTAGCTCATTTGTGTAGTAGTTGGATGCCTATTAAATGTGTGTTAGTTGGCTAGGTGTAGTGGCTCACACCTATAATCCCAGCACTTTGAGAGGCCTAGGCAGCAGGATCACTTGAGACCAGGAGGTTGAGACCAGACTGGGAAATATACAAAAAAGTTTCTATAAAAAAATTAAAAAACAATTAGCCAAATGTGGTGGCACATGCCTGTAGTCCAGCTACTCACAAGGCTGAAGTTGGAGGATCCCTTGGGTCTAAGAGGTCGAGGCTGCCGTGAGCCCTGATTGCACCACTGCACTCCATCCTGGGCAACAGAGCAAGAATCAGCCTCAAAAATCAATCAGTTAGTTAATCAATCAGTTAAACTACAAATAATCAGAGATTAACCGAAGTAATAGGGAGATAATTTTTAAAAGGAATTATTTTCACATGTGACAAGAAATCTGGAAGAACACAAAAAGAAATCAACCTTTGTGAGTTGAGGACTCAGCTAAGCCATTGAGCCCCTGAAGCTCTCCATCTCTCAGTTCTGCCATCCTTGCCTTGGTGGTTATATCATCACCTCACGGTCATATCACACCTGCAACAATTCCAAGATTCATGTGGCAGATGACAATCTCCACAGTGGAGGGAAAACATCTCTTTCAGTATGTCTCTTATTATTGGCAGGAACCTTGCATAAAAGACATCTGAAAGAGTAAAATGGCAGTGTCAGATAGTAGGTATATGTTTCATTTTGCAAGGAACTGGCAACTTGTTTTCCAAGGTGGTTTCTCCATTTTACATTTCCACCAGCAGTGTACACAGATTCCATTGGTTCCACATCCTCTCCAAAACTTGGTTTCTCAGTGTTTCAGGTTTGAGGCATTCAAAATAGCTGTGTAGTGATGTTTCATGACTTTAAGTTGCATTTCTCTAATGACTAATGATAGTGAACTTACTTGTTTCCCTTTTCATAACCTGGGTTCATTTTCTTGAAATGAAAATTCTTTTGAAAGTTCTTTTTTCTGTTTACAAAACTTCTACCAAATATGTGATTTGCAAATATTTTCTTCTAGTTCATGGCTTGTCTTTTCCCTCTCTTAAGAGCATTTTTCAGAGAACAGAAGTTTTTCATTTTGATAAAGACAAATTTATCCACATTTTCTTTTATGCATCACGCTTTTTATTTTGTATGTAAGAAATCTTTGTCTAACCCACATTTACAAAGATTTTCTGCTAGGCTTCCTTCCACAGCTTTTATTGTCTTTGGGTTTATAACAGGTCAAATTAATTTTTAGTTAATTTGTATATAGAGTGCAAGCTGTGGATCAAAGTGGAAAGGTTCTGAAGTTTTCATTGTAGATTAGAAATTGAAGACCTAAATCATTTCTCTCAACAATGCTTTGCAGTTGTCAGTGTATGAATCTGGCACATCTGTTGTCATATTTATCTTTAATGATTTCACAGTTTTGGGTGCTATTGTAAATGGTATTTTTAAATTTCCATTGATGATTGCTGATTTTTGTATATTGGTCTTGTATTCTTTCACCTTGTTAAACTCATAGTAGTTCTAAGAGATTTTTAAAAATAGATTTCTTGGGATTTTTTTACAGAATTCAATCAGTTTGTCTTTGAAAAAAAGAGACTATATATTATTTTCCAATCTAGATAAGTTTTATATATTTTTCTCTTATTGCATTGGGTAGAACCCCCAATGTGATTTTGAATAGAAGTGGTAAGAGCAGGCATTGTTTTCTTTTTCCTGATCTTCAAGAAAAAGCATTCAGTCTTTAAATAATAACTGGGATGTTACCTATGGGATTTTCGTATGTTTTTTTTACTGGTTGAGGAGGTTCTCTTTTATTCTTAGTTTGCTGAAAGTCTTTATCAAAAAAGACTTTGTATTTTGTTGAATGCTTTCTCTGTGTGTCTTGAGACGATCATTTGATTTTTGTTTTTTCAATCTGTTAATATGGTGAATTATATTGATTTTGAATTTCTAACCAGACTTGAGGCTTTTCTCCACTGGTTATAATATGTTCTTTTAAAATATGATTTTGGATTTGATTTATTTAACTTTAGTTCATGTTTTTTACATCTAAGTTTATGAGGCATGTTTGGTCTTTAGTTTTCTTCTATCTTTTTATTTATTTATTTATGGGGTTTTGTTTTGGTATCAGGCTAATGCTGGCCTCAGAAATATTTATAAAGAATTTCATCCTTTTCAATGTTCTTAAATAGTTTGTTTAAAATTGGCATTATATCTTCCCCAAATGTTTGACATAGTTTGCTCCTTCCCCCTGTAATGGGGATCTTGTTATTACAGTGTCAAAAATTAGATTAGTGTCTCTTCTTTCCATGGAATGAAATAGAAGAAGAAAAGAGAAAGGTTAGGAGATTTTCCAATTCCCCTACTCCTGGAGATAGGAAACATTAAGGTATGTGAAAAATTCCTGTCCCAGGGAAATTCTGTATTTCTAATAGTTGTAGTCATAGCAGAACAGAAAAAAAAGACATGTTTTTATTCTAATGCTCAGCTTTAGTAAATGATTGGGGTTTTGTTTCATTTTGTTTTTTACCTTTTCAAGACAAACAGGCTTTTATTTTCTTTCTAAAATGAAATACATTATCCACTGGAACAAATGTTGTCACACATTAGATTTGTGGAATAATTTGTTATTTTTATTATAAGCAATTTGGTGCCAAACCTAAAGCCCTTCTCTTAGAAGAAGAGAGCATTTGGGGCCAAATGGTAGAGTTGTTTCCATTTTCTTCAGATATCTGCCTGCAACATTGTTTTTTGTTTGTTTTTGTTTGTAATAGTGATAAAATTCTGGCCAAATTTGTTTTTAGTCTCTTTTGGTGTCATTAAATGAAACACTGCCTGAATGCTTGAAACCTTTTTGAGTATTTATCTTCTACCTTGACTGAATTTAAGTTGCTTAATTGCAATATGTGTTTTATCTCACAGTGATTCTCAATAGTATGCTTGTTCAATTAGAGATGCTTTTCCTTTACGAAGCAAAATTTTAAAAATGTGTTTGGAAATTTTAAATGAATATTAAAGAGAATAGTACAAGGAATTTCCACTTGTTGGTAACTCGGTTTCATCATTTATCAAGATTTTGCCCAATTTGCAATACTTATCCTTCCTTTGTTTTTCTTTGCTGAAGTATTTTAAAGCAAACCTCACATAATGTCATTTAATTCCTACATACATCAGTATCAGTATCCCTCTGTGAAAAATAAGGACCAAAACATAACCACAATCTTGTTACCATACCTGTCAAAGTTATTTGGTTTCACAGAATACCTGTTCTCCAGTCAGATTTCTCCAATTGTCACTAAAGGTTATTTTATGTTGGTTTTGTTGAATAAGTACAAAAACAAGGTTCACATATTAATTTGGTGGTTCGTTCCCTTAAATTTCTATAATTGTAAGTGATCTTACTCCTCCTCCTCCCTCCTGTTTACCTTCTGGAAGTGACTTGAAGGAACTTACTTAGTTATTTAGAATGTTTTCCCTCTGGACTTGTCTGTTGGCTGCTTTTTATGTTCAACTTGCTCCTCTATATCCCCCCTTTCAGTGAATGGGAGGTGCCTACAGGCTTGAATAGGTGCTCGTTCACCTGTTTAGGGAAGAATGCATCCCAGGTGGGGCTGTGCTTCATGTTGCACCCCATCCTGATGCACATAGTGTCTGGTTTTCTCATTTTTAAGCATGCTAAAATAGATCATTGGCTCAGGTGGTAACAGCTAGTCTATCCATTGCAATCATGCATCCTCCTTTTATCTAATGCTTTTATTCCTTGGCTACTGTTGTAGGGGTTGTAAAATGGGTACTTTTCTATTACTGCTCTTCTTTTTGCATCAATTAGCTTGAATCCTTCTGTGAAGAAAATTTTTCCTCTTGTTAACTAGACTATATGATTATCCCCAAATATATTTCTTTGAGGGAAGGTAGAATAAAGGCCAATTCTTTATTTTAATTGCCAACAATAAGTCGTTCAGCCTGATGGCCAGTTTGCCACTAACACAATCTCTGCAGAAAGCACAGTTGCCTGTCAAGCAAATTAACTGATCATTACCCTTTGTTTGCCAGAGTTACCATGGGGTTCCTGAGCCTAACAAATTGAAACCAGTCCTCTCTAAAAAGGTTTCTGAAATTAAACTTCAGGTCATGCTATAATACTGGTAGAGTTTGCAGGTTGCTTAGCACCAATTTCAAGTCTGTGAAATGACTTGCTATGTGGAGTGTTAGAATCTGTGTCACATCCCTTCACGGTACAGGCATATGTTGTTGTATTGTGCCTTTTACAAATTGAGCTTTGTGGCAACCCTGTGTTGACCAAACCTATTGGCATCATTTTTTTTCAAGAGCATTTGCTCACTTTATGCCTCTCAGTCACATTTTGGTAATTCTTGAAGCATTTCCAACTTTTCCTTATTATGGTATCTGTTATGCTGATCTGTGATTGGTGATCTTTGATGTTACAATTGCAATTGCTCTGAAGTGCCAGAAACCATACCCATGTGAGACCACAAGCTTAATTGACTGTTCCACAGACTGGATATTTCCCTCTCTCTTCTCAGGCCTCCCTATTTCCTGAGACAAAATAATACTGAAATTAGGCCAATTAATAACCATGCAGTAGCCTCGACGTGTTCAAGGGAAAGGAAGAATCTCACATTTCTCACTTTAAATCAAAAGTTAAAAATGATTACGCTTATGAGGAAGGCATGTCAAAGCCAAAAGTTGGATCTCTTTGCAATAAACAATTAGCCAAGTTATGAATGTAGAGGGAAATTGAAGGAAATGAAAAGTGTTACAACAGTGAAGGCACAAATAATAAGAAAGTGAAACAACCTTATTGCTGATATGGAGAAAGGTTTTGTGGTCTAGAGAGATGACCAAACCAGCCACAGTATACCCTGAAGTCAAAGGCTAATCCAGAGAAAGGCCCTAATTCTCCTTAGCTCTGTGAAAGCTGAGAAAGATAAGGATGCTTCAGAAGAAAAACAGAAAGCTAGCACAGGTTGGTTCATGAGGTTTATGGAAATAAACCATCACCACAACATAAATGTCCAAGGTTGAAATAGCAAGTGCTGTTGTAAAATTTTCAGCATGCTATCTAGAAGACCTAACAAAGATAATTGATGAAGGTAGTTGCACTAAGCAGCAGATTCTCAATGTAACAAAATAGACTCCTATTGGAAGAAGATACTATTTAGGAAATTTTTAGCTATAGAGAAGTCAGTGCCTGACAAGAAAGCTTCAAAAGATGGGCCACCCCTCTTGTTAGGGACTAACATAGCTGGTGACTTTAAGTTGAAGCCAATGCTCTTTTATTATTCCTAGAATCCTAGAAACCTTATAAATTATGCTAAATCCACTCTGCCTGTGCTTTATAAATGGAACAATGAAATCTGGTTGATAGTACATCTATTTATGGCATGATTTACTGAATATTTTAATCCTATTGTTGAGACCTACCTCTCAGGAAAAAAAAAACTCAAAATATTACTACTAATTGACAGAGCACATGGTCACCCAAGATCTCTCATGGAAATATGCAAGGAGATTAATGTATTTTTCATGCCTGCTAACACAATATTCATTCTACAAAAAATCAAGGTGTAATTTTGACTTTTAAGTCTTATTGTATAAGGAATACATTTTATGAGGCTATAGCTAACATAGTGATTCCTCTGATGGATCTGAGCAAAGTAAATTGAAAATGTCCTGGAAAGGAATCACTATTCTGGATACCATTAAGAACATTCATGTTCAGAGGATGAGGTCAAAATATCAACATTAATAGGAGTTTGGAAGAGGCTGATTATAAACCTCGTGGATGTTCAAGACATCAGTGGAGGAAGTCATTGCAGATGTGGTAGAAATAGCAAGAGAACTAGAATTAGAAGTGGAGCCTGAAGAGATGACCAAACTGCTACAATCATTGATGAAACTTGAATGGATGAAGAATTGCTTCTTATGGATGAACAGTGAAAAGTGGTTTCTTGAGATGGAATCCATTCCTGGTCAAGATGCTGTGAACATTGTTGAAATGACAAAGGATTAGGAATATTATATAAACTTAATTGATAAAGCAGCATCAGGGTTTCAGAGGATTGTCTCCAATTTTGAAAGAAGTTCTAATGTGGGTACAATACTATCAAATAGCATTGCTTCCTACAGAGAAATCTTGCATGAATCAAAGTATCTATCAGTGTGGCAAACTTGATCATTATCTTACTTTCAGAAATTGTCATTAGCCACACTGACCAGTCAGCAGCCATCAACATCAAGGCAAGATCCTCCACCAGCAAAAGATTATGATATGCTGAAGGCTCAGATTGTTAGCTTTTTTATTTTTTGCAATATGGTGTTTTAAAATTAAGGAATGTAAATTGCTTTTCTAGACAAAATGCTGTTGCACACTTAATATACTCCAGTCTAGCATAAACAAAGCTTTTGTATGCACTGGGAAACCCAAAATGTTGTGGACTCACTTTATGGCAATACTTGCCTTACTGTGGTGATCTGTAATGAAACCTGCAGCATGTCAGAGGTATGCCTATACTACCACACCTTGAACTACAGGTTTACTTACTTTGTTATTCTTACCCACTAAATTACAGCATCAGAAGAAAACAGACTTTTTGGCATCCTGGCTTAAGTAGCCAGAGCTTTTCTGGTTTTAGGAGACAGAAACTCAAGTCAAACTAAATGTAACACAAAGGAAAATTATTTTCAAGGCCACAAGTGTAGCTCACAGAACTGAAGGAAAAGTTATAGAACACTGAGCTGCTCTAGAAATTCTGATGACTTCAATTGGACTTGAATGTCATCAGCACCCGCTGTCTCTCTCTTTCTCAACTCTCACTGACAGTTTTGTTCTCATAAACACTTTCATGTTTTCACAGCTATGGTAAACAGCATTTTAGGGATTGTGTCCTTTCACCATCAAGGCTCTGATTGGCCTGGCCTAAGACATATGCTTGTCTCTAAACCAATTATTACTGTCTCCAGGGAAAGTGGGTGCTCTGGCTGGCCTCCCAGGAGCCCAGTGTCCATTCCTGTGATGATGATGGGGCAGGGCAGTGAGAGGCCGTCATTGTTCTGATAAGCACAGGTATGAACTAATTCCCCATGGAAAAAGAGAGTGCTGTTATTCAGAGAAAGAATAATCTTTGCTGCATGTCAGAAATAATAGTTGTATCATTTGTATACATTTGTATCTCCAGCATCCGACAGAATATTCACATATAGCAGATGCTTGACAAAATTTTGTGGACAAATCAATGTACTCAATGAATATTGCTTGCTTTTATGTAATAATAGATTTGGTTTGTGGAAAGATTATACTTTGGCAGAACATACTCTCTAAAGTCATGCCAACTTTTGCTTGCTATATAGATTCCCTAATTCTTGAAACATTCTACTTATAATTGCTGTGGGTTTTTTTGTTTGTTTTGTTTTTTGCAAAAATTTCACTCTGCTCTAGACTTTACAGATTTTCAAGGAAATAGTAAAGCCTTTATGATGACATAAATAATTTCTCTAGTACTAAGTAATAATGGTGATTCATCAGGGCCTATAAATCTCAGTGTATCTCATTGTGTATTCAAGGGCTGGATACTTTCCTATTGGCTATGGTACTTGGCCACTTTTGGTGCTTCAGAGTGAGAGACAACATACATGAAGAAAAACAAAACATTTTTCTTATCAGCTATTTTCATAAAGTGATTTTTAAAAACTCTAATAGCTTTTTTTTTCTGGGGCAATACACTGACCACTACACAAAGTTTCCATAGTCACTGTTTTCTGAGCCTATATATAATGCAATGTAGACTGATAATTGTGACTCCCTGCTTCGAGTTTGATTTAAGTCATCTAATGAGAAATGACAAACCTAAAGTTATTTTGCTTTTGTTTGTTTGTTTGTTTGTTTTTTAGAGGGAGTCTCACTCTGTCACACAGGCTGGAGTGCAGTGGTTTGATCTCAGTCTGCTGCAGACTCCACCTCCCGGGATAAAGCAATTCTCTCGTCTCAGCCTCCTGAGTAGCTGGGACTACAGGTGTACACCACCACACATAGCTAATTTTTGTATTTTTAATACAGATAAGACAGGGTTTCACCATATTGGTCAGGCTGGTCTCAAACTCCTGACCTCAGGTGATCCATCCACCTAAGCACCCAAAGTGCTGGGATTACAGGTATGAGCCACCACTCCCAGCTCCTAAAGTTATTTTGTATTTGTGAATTTATTCAGATATGCTAAAATCATGGGACTCCCTAGGAAGAAACAGTGTTTTCCATTATGCTGAAATGCGCAATTTTTTTCCTTCATTTCCTAAGCTCATCTATCTACAACCCTATAAAGTCTTTTTTTTTTTTATCTATTAGTAGATGTATCCTAAAAGATTTTATGTAGAATTTGGGTCCTATTTGCCTTGAATAACAATAACTGTTCTTTAATTTTAAGATTTTACTTGGAATCCTAACTATCTCCATAAAAAATATTTAAAAATTTATGAAATTTAAGAACACACTGGAAAATATGTTTAAAATTTTATTTTCTTAACTATTTTTAATGTGTGTTGTCAAAGAGGATTTCACATTTAAAAGATAATGAAGTATTGAATTCATCCTCCCCTTCTCTCCCATGACGGTGTTCATAAAGTTGATAATGAAATATGCAGCAACATCACGTTGTTTTGATGGCATTGGTTGCAGGAGAATTTGGAAGCCAATATGCAGTTCATTTAACTTGTGCCCATGCCATCTGCTTATCTGCATTACTCAGCCAGCCAGCCTGCTTCTTTCCCCTAGTCTACAGGGATGATTAACCTGGAGGAAGATTTCTGGCAGCCTCAATTCACTTCCTGAATCTTCTACATCATCCAGAATTCCCTGATGGAGCCTGGCAGAATATTTGGAAAGGCAAAGAGACTCTTTTGGCCTGGGAAAGAGTTGACATAAATGTCAGCTGCTGAACCACCACCAAAGGAGAATGAATTCAGGGTTCTAGGCTTATAAGAAATTCAAGTCACCAGTGACTATAATATAGAGCAACCAGGCCGGGTGCAGTGGCTCATGCCTCTAATCTCAGCACTTTGGGAGGCCAAGGCGTGTGCATCCTGAGGTCAGGTGTTCGAGACTGGTCTGGCCAACTTGGTGAAATCTGTCTCTACTAAAGATACACAAAATTATCCAGGTGTGTTGATGGGCATCTGTAATCCCAGCTACTCAGAAGGCTGAGGCAGGAGGATCACTTGAACCTGGGAGGCAGAAATTGCAGTGAGCCAAGATCGCACCATTGCACTCCAGCCTGGGTGACAGGGTGAGACTCCATCTCAAAAAAAAGAAAAAAAAAATAGAGCAACTAACAAGGGGATATTCTGGTTTTGACCATCTTATTTCTTTACTGTGTAGCAACAAAAATAGTGAAATTCAACTAAATTTAATGTGCCAACAAATTCACTGTTAGCCAAGTCACCTGGAAGATAAGACAGGTGATTTTTCCCCTTTTTTCTTGACACAGAGACCACCTAACATTAGAAGTCTTATTCTGTTGGAAAGTGGGGGCCGTGCTCATTAATATGCCCTGGGATATCATTGTATTGAGACCTATTATATAGGGCCAGCCAGGGGAGCAGTGGCAATTTGGCCTGTGACACTGAATCTTCTCTGAGTGAACCACAGTGTATCTGGCTTTCAATTTGTCCATGAATGTGAGTCAGGGACCTGCCTCACCATTCTCTCCCAAGAATGAGGTTTTAGTCATCACGTCCATCTGACCTTTGTGCTATACAAATGCCAGGAAATGTCCAGTTGTCCAAGTCAGGAGCAAGAAGCAGTGTGCAAACTAATGGCAAAATGCAGGCCTGTTAACCAGAGAGGAAAAGTACCTTTGTTATTGCCAGCAGTTCTTAGGCAATAGAAGCCTCTCTTGCCCTGTTGTCATGCTGGTGCTGAGCCTTCTACCACAGTGCACATTTATCCATCACTGGGATCAATCAGTCATTCATGGTAGTCATATCTTGCCTTGCATACAGTCCAACAGGATTTTTGGACTTTGGGCACTTAGGCTGTTTCTTTATTAAGAACTGTAGGGAAAATACTTTTCTCATGAAAGTTACCAATGTAAATTTAAAAAAAAAGGAAAATAAGACAGATCTAAGGTCACTGTATTACAACACGGGGTGGTTTTAAGATAAAAGCTAAAGCAGCCTGGATGAAGGCATTCTGTCACGCATGGTTTTGTCCCTGCCTCAAATCAAATTATGTACAGTTAAATGGCATTTTTTGTTACCACTGCCCTGAGCTGGCCCTTGTCAAAATGGTAAGGTCACTTGTGCTTGTTTTAGGTGCCTCCCAACTTTTCTTTTTTGGTGCCGTGTCTCTCCTCCTGAACTCTCTTACATGAACTCAGAGACTCCTGAGAACATAGTTCTTTCATGCTGCTGCTTTTACTGAAGCCCTAATCCTACCCCGGGGCCTCCTCAGTCCTACGCCTTGTTCTAAAACCATAACTGTGACTATAAGCTACCTCATAACTACTAATGTGTTCAAGATAAAGGTTTCTTTATGGAAGACTCTGGGCCATGAGTGATATTGACACAATGAAAGTGCACATACATGGTGGGATAACAGTATTCACTCATCCTCAATCCAAGATATTTAGCCCCTAATTTTGGTATCAGTTGAGGTTAATGAACTGTACCCCCATGCTGCTCTAAGTGTGGTCCATGCCAGTAGTATTCACATCACACCTGAGTGTATTAGAAATGCAGAATCTCAGGTTCTACCAAGACCTACTGAATCAGAATCTGCTTTTTAACAGACTCCCAAATGATTATTATTCAAATTAATGAGAGATGTGAACGCATTTCACAGGAAGTTTCAGTAAAATTAACTCTTTTTTTTTTTTTTTGCCAAGTTAATTCAATTCAGCTAAAGTGACAATGTGAAGACCTTGTCCCTTTACAGTCTTTTTGTTTGTTTGTTTGTTTGTTTGTTTGTTTGTTTTAAATTGTACTTTAGGTTCTGGGTACATGTGCAGATCATGCAGGATTGTTGCATAGGTACATACATGGCAACATGGTTTGCTGCCTCCATCCCATCACCTACATCTGGCATTTCTCCCTGTGTTATCCCTCCCCGACCTCCTCATCCCCCACTGTCCCTCCCTTGGTCCCCCCAACACCCCAGTGTGTGATGCTTCCCTCCCTGTGTCCCTGTGTTTTCATTGTTCTATATCTGCTTATAAGTAAGAACATGGGAGTTTGATTTTCTATTCTTGTCAGTTTGCTGAGAATGATGGTTTCCAGATTCATCCATGTCCCTACAAAGAACACAAACTCATCAATTTTTATGGCTGCTTAGTATTCCATGGTGTATATGTGTCGCATTTGCCTTTTCCAGCCTATCGTTGATGGGCATTTGGGTTGGTTCCAGGTCTTTGCTATTGTAAACAGTGCTGCTATGAACATGTGTGTGCATGTGTCTTTATAGTAGAATGATTTATAATCTTTGGGTATATAACCAGTAATGGGATTGCTGGGTCAAATGGAATTACTATTTTTAGGTCCTTGAGGAATTGCCACACTGTCTTTCAAAAGATTGAACTAGTTTACTCTCCCACCAACAATGTAAAAGTGTTCCTATTTCTCCACGTCCTCTCCAGCATCTGTTGTTTCCAGATTTTTTTTTTTTCTTTTTTTTTGGGACGGAGTTTCGCTCGTTACCCAGGCTGGAGTGCAATGGCGCGATCTCGGCTCACCGCAACCTCCGCCTCCTGGGTTCAGGCAATTCTCCTGCCTCAGCTTCCTGAGTAGCTGGGATTACAGGCATGCGCCACCATGCCCAGCTAATGTGTTGTATTGTTAGTAGAGACGGGGTTTCACCGGGCTGACCAGGATGGTCTCGATCTCTTGACCTCATGATCCACCCGCCTCGGCCTCCCAAAGTGCTGGGATTACAGGCTTGAGCCACTGCGCCTGGCCGTTGTTTCCAGATTTTTTAATGAGTGCCATTCTAACTGGCCTGAGGTGGTATCTCAATGTGGCTTTGATTTGCATTTCTCTAATAATCAGTGATAATGAACATTTTTTCCTATGTTTGTTGTCTCATATATGTCTTTTCTGAAAAGTGTCTGTTCATATCCTTCACCCACTTTTGGATGGGTTTGTTTTTTTTCTTGTAAATCTGTTTTAGTTCTTTATAGATTCTGGATATTAGCACTTTGTCAGATTGGTAGATTGCAAAAATTTTTTTCCATTTTGTTGGTTACCAGTTCACTCTAATGATTGCTTCTTTTGCTGTGCAGAAGCTCTGGAGTTTAATTAGGTCCCATTTATCTATTTTGACTTTTGTTGCCAATGCTTTTGGTGTTTTAGTCATGAAGTCCTTGCCTATGCCTATGTGCTGAATGGTTTTACCCAGGTTTTCTTCTAGGGTTTTTTATGGTGTTAGGTCTTATGTTTGTCTTTAATCCATTTGGAGTTAATTTTAGTGTAAGGTGTCAGGAAGGGGTCCAGTTTCTGCTTTCTGCACACTGCTAGGCTATTTTTCCAACACTATTTATTAAACAGAGAGTCCTTTCCCCATTGCTTGTTTTTGTCAGGTTTATCAAAGATCAGATGGTTGTAGATGTGTGACGTTTCCTCCAGGGCCTCTGTTCTGTTCCGCTGGTCTATATCTCCGTTTTTGTATCAGTACCATGCTGTTTTGATTACTGTAAACTTCAGGTAGTGTGATGCCTCTGGCTTTGTTCTTTTTGCTTACGATTGTCTTGGCTATGCTGGCTCCCTTTTGGTTCCATATGAAGTTTAAGGTGTTTTTTTCCAGTTCTGTGAAGAAGGTCATAGGTAGCTTGATGGGGATAGTGTTGAATCTGTAAATAACTTTGGGCAGTATGGCCACTTTCACGATATTAATTCTTCCTAACCATAAGTATGGAATGTTTTTTCATCTGTGTCCTCTCTTATTTCCTTGAGCAGTGGTTTGTAGTTCTTGAAGAGGTCCTTTACATCCTTTGTTAGTTGTATTCTTACGTATTTTATTCTCTTTGTAGCAATTGTGAATGGGAGTTCACTCATGATTTGGCTCTCCATTAGTCTGTTATTGGTTTAGAGAAATGTTTGTGACTTCTGCACATTGATTTTGTATCCTGAGACTTTGCTGAAGTTTCTTATCAGTTTAAGGAGATTTGGGGCTGAGACGACAGGGTCTTCTAAATATATAATTGTGTTGTCTGCAAATAGAGACAATTTGACATGCTCCTTTCCTAATTGAATATAGTTTATATATTTTTTTCTTGCCTAATTGCTCTGGCTAGAACTTCCAATAATATATTGAATAGGAGTGGTAAGAGAGGGTATCTTTGTCTAGTGCTGGATTTCAAAGGGAATGCTTCCGGTTTTTGCCCATTCAGTATGATATTGGCTGTAGGGTTGTAGTAAATAGCTTTTATTGTTTTGAGATATGTTCCTTCGATACCTAGTTTATTGAGAGTTTTTAGCATAAAGCACTTTTTAATTTTGTCGAAGGCCTTCTCTGCATCTATTGAGATTATCATGTGGTTTTTGTCTTTGGTTCTGTTTATGTGGTGGATTACATTTATAGAATTGTGTATGTTGAACCAGCCTTACATCCTTGGGATGTAAGGGATGTAAGGATTACATCCCTACTTGATCGTGATGGATAAGCTTTTTGATGTGCTGTTGCAATCAGTTTGCCAGTATTTTATTGAAGATTTTTGCATCTATGTTCATCATGGATATTGGCCTGAAGTTTTCTTTTTTTTTTTATTGAGTCTCTGCCTGGTTTTGGCATCAGGATGATGTTGGTCTCATACAATGATTTGGTGAGGATTCCCTCTTTTGTATTTTTTGCAATAGTTTTAGAAGGAATGAGACCAGCTCCTCTTTGTACGTCTGGTAGAATTCAGCTGTGAACCCATCTGGACCTGGGCTTTTTTTGGTTGGTAGGCTATTAATTGCTGCCTCAATTTCAGCCCTTCATATTGGCCTGTTCAAGTTTTCAACTTCTTCCTGGTTTGGCTTGGGAGGGTGTAAGTGTCCAGGAATTTATCCATTTCTTCCAGGTTTACTGGTTTATGTGCATAGGGCTGTTTGTAGTAATCTCTGATGGTAATTCCTATTTCTGTGGAATCGGTGCTGATGTCTACTTTTTCATTTTTTATTGCATATGTTTGATTCTTCTCCCTTTTTTATTAGCCTGGCTAGTGGTCTATTTTGTTGATCTTTTCGAAAAACCAGCTCTTGGATTTATTAATTTTTCTGAAGGGTTTTTTGTGTCTCTGTCTCCTTCAGTTCTGCTCCGATCTTAGTTATTTCTTATCTTCTGCTAGCTTTTGAGGTTTTTTGATCTTGCTCCTCTAGCTCTTTCAATTTTGATGATAGGGTGTCAATTTTACATCTTTCCTCACTTCTCTGGTGGGCATTTATTGCTATAAATTTCCCTTTAGACACTGCTTTAAATTTATCCCAGAAATTCTGGTATGTTGTGTCTTCATTTTTGTTTGTTTCAAAGAACATCTTTATTTCTGCCTTCATTTCATTGTTTATCCAGTCAACATTCAGGAGCAGGTTGTTCAGTTTCCATGAAGCTGTGTGGTTCTGAGTTAGTTTCTGAATTCTGAGTTGTAATTTGATTGCACTGTGGTCTGAGAGACTGTTACGACTTCTGTTGTTTTGCATTTGCTGGGGAGTAATTTACTTCCAATTATGTAGTCAATTTTAGAGTAGGTGCAATGCAGTACTGAGAAGAATGTATATTCTGTGGATTTGGGGTGGAGATTTCTGTAGATGTCTGTTAGGTTGGCTTGGTCCGTATCTGAGTTCAACTCCTGGATATCCTTGTTAATTTTCTGTCTCGTTGATCTGTCTAACATTGACAGTGGAGTGTTAAGGTCTCCCACTATTATTGTGTGGGAGTCTAAGTCTCTTTGTAGGTCATTACGAACTTGCTTTATGTACCTGGGTGCTCCTGTATTGGGTGCATATATATTTAGGATAGTTAGCTCTTCTTGATGCATTGATCCTTTTACCATTATGCAATGCACTTCTTTTCCTCTTTTGATTTTCATTGGTTTAAAGTCCATTTTATCAGAGACTGGGATTGCAAGTCCTTCTTTTATTTGTTCTCCATTTGCTTGATAAATCTTTCTTCATCCTTTTATTTTGAGCCTATGTGTGTCCTTGCACATGAGATGTGTTTCCTGAATATAGCATACTGATGGGTCTTGACTTTTTATCCAATTTGCCAGTCTGTGTCTTTTGATTGGGGCATTTAGCCCATTTACATTTAAGGTTAATATTGTTATGTGTGAATTTGATCTTGCCATTTTGATGCTAGCTGGATATTTTACCCATTAGTTGATGCATTTTCTTTATTATGTCAGTGGTCATTACCATTTGGCACATTTTTGGAATGGCTGGTACTGGTTGTTCCTTTCCATATTTACTGCTTCTTTCAAGAGCTCTTGTAAGGCAGGCCTGGTGGTGGCAAAATCTCTCAGCAATTGCTTGTTCACAAAGAATTTTATTTCTCCTTAACTTATGAAGCTGAGTTTGGCTGTATATGAAATTCGAGGTTGAAAGTTCTTTTCCTTAAGGATGTTGAATATTGGCCCCCACTCTCTTCTGGCTTATAGGATTTCTCTCTGGCTGCCCTTAGCATTTTTTCCATCATTTCAACACTGGTGAATCTGACAATTATGTGCCTTGGGGTTGCTCTTCTTGAGGAGTATCTTTGTGGTGTTCTCTGTATTTTCTTGACTTGTATGGTGGCCTGGCTTGCTAGATTGGGGAAATTCTGAATAATATCCTGAAGAGTGTTCTCCAGCTTGGATTCATTCTCTCCATCACATTCAGTTACACCTATCAAATATAGATGAGGTCTTTTCACATTATCCCATATTTCTTGGAGGCTTTGTTCATTTTTTCACTCTTTTTTCTTTATTCTTGCCTTCTTATTTTATTTCATTGAGTTGATCATCAATCTCTGATATCCTTTCTTCTGCTTGGTCGATTCGGCTATTGAAACCTGTGTATGCTTTGCGAAGTTCTTGTGCTGTGTTTTTCAGCTCCATCAAGTCATTTATATTCTTCTCTAAGCTGTTTATTCTAGTTGGCATGTCATCTAACCTTTTCTCTAGGTTCTTAGTTTCTTTGCATTGGGTTAGCACATGTTCTTTTAGCTCTGAGAAGTTTGTTATTACCCACCTTCTGAAGCCTGTTTCTGTCAATTCATTAGATTCATTCTCCATCCATCTTTGACCTCTAGCTGGTGAGGAGTTGTGTTCCTTTGCAGGAGGAGAGGCATTCTGGTTTTTGGTGTGTTTATCCTTTTTGCACTGGTTTCTTCCCATCTTAGTGGCTTTATCTACCTGTGGTTTTGTAGTTGGTGACTTTCAGATGTGGTCTCTGAGTGGACATCCTTTTTGTTGATGTTGAAGCTATTTATTTCTGTTCCTTAGTTTTCCTCCTAACATTCAGGCCCCTTTGCAGTAGGACTGCTGGAGGTCCACTCTAGACCCTACTTGCCTGGGGATCGCCCTTGGGGGCTGCAGAACAGTAAGGGTTGCTGTCGGTTTCTTCTTCTGTTATCTTCATCCCAGAGGGATAACTGCCAGATGTTGGCCTGAGCTCTCCTTTATGATATATATTTTTGGGTATATGGGGTTTGGGGAGCTGCTTGAGGAGACAGTCTATCCCTTTTAGGAGCTTAAGTGCTGTGCTGGGAGCTCCATTGTTCCATACAGAGCTGCCGTGCAGGTACCTTTAAGTCTGCTTCAGCGGAACTCATAACCGCCTCTTTTCCCAAGTGCTCTGACGTAGGAAGGTCAGCTTTATTTATAAGTTCCTGATGTGCTGCTGCCTTTTTTCATAGTTTCCCTGCCCCATACAGAGTAGTCTAGTCACAGTCTTCCAGCAGAGACATTGCTGAGCTGCCATAGGCTCTGCCCAGCTGCTGTGTGAACTGCCTCGGTATTGGTGGATTGCCTCAGTATTGGCAGACTGTCTCGTAGTAGTGGACACACTTCCCCCACTGAGCTGGACCATCAAGGGTTCAGCTGTGCTTGCTGCAAAACTCTCAATCCAGAGCATTTCAGATTGCTTGTTTTGTGGGGGTGGTACCTGCTGAGCCAGATCGCCTGGCTCCCTGTCTTTGCCCAGCTCCCTGTCTTTGCCCCTTCCCTTTCAGTTGAATGGGTGGCTATGTCTCTCAGGCATTCCATGTGCCAGTTGAAATGGCCACCCAGATTTATGTGAGTTTCTGTGCACCAACCCATAGCATCAGCCATGCTGAAAACTCATTGTGCTTTTTGGTCCAGGAATCTCCTCGTCTGTGGGCAGTGAAAACTTGTTTGGAAATGAAGTGAGCACTCACCCTCTGCATTGTTCTTGCTGGGGACTGCACTCCGGAGCTGTTCCTATTTGCCCATCTTGGATCCTCTCTCCCTCTTTACAGTCTTATAACACTGCCACTGCCATATGTAGCATGCCCAGGTTAGCCTGAGAGAGTGGCTCAACAAGAATTCTACAGCACAGATCTTGGGCCAGAGATACTGGAGTCATGGCTTTTCCACATCTGGCTTAAGAATTATGGAGTTCATGCCCTACCTTGCCACTTTGGATTGAGGCCAGGAGTTCAAGGCCAGCCTGGGCAATGTAGTGAGACCCTGTATCTCCCGCAGTGGCGGCCACTACCACTGCTCCTGGAAGCCCAGGCTCCAGTTGTTGGAGAAGTTTGTGTGGAAACTCCAGAGGCTGTCCAGCTCCTTGTGCTTCCGCAACAGGCTCCCTTGGGGGTACAGCATCCTGCCCTGCAGTGCCAGTGTGCAGCCCTGCAACCAAAAGTAAATTCTTCACTGTGTCAGGCTTGTGGTGAGAATAGAGATAAAGGACCCTTACAATAGGGAAGGATATGAAAAGCCTCACTTGCAGCAGTGACTCTCCAAATTGAGTGTGCATAAACATCATCTGGGAAGCTTATTAAAACATAGATTGTTGGACTCCACCCTTAAAATTTTTGATTTGCTAGGTCTGGGTGGAGCCTGATAATTTCTGTTTCTAACAGGTTTCCAGGTGATGCTGATCCTGTTGTTTGGAAACACGCTTGAGAACCACTAACACTTAGTGATGTGAGCTATCTGTGTTGAGGCCCTTTTGTGCCAGGAGCTCTGTTTGGCCCTTGCACATAAATCAAGAATATTGTAACTCAGAAGCTCTACATCAGGGTGTAAGGATGACATTTACTGCTGCTTCTCTGGGTGACCTTGCACAGGTCACATGGCTTCTCTGGACTTCAGCTTCTGTACCTGTCAAAATAAAGAATGAGCTATATACTCTCTAGTATGCCTGCCATTCTGAAATTCTATGCTGTATGTTTTTAGTGACTTCTTTAAGACCTAACTCAAAGAAGTAATCACAATTGGGGATCTCAGACCCAGTAGATGGAAAGAAGTATGTTCAATGATGGAAGTTAGTAGAGAAATACCTGGGGTAATGAAGAAATTATTTATTTCTTTAATAGTTGGTCACCATCATGCCTGCAGTTATACCAGCTGTTACTCTATTGCTAACAGTTGATTACCTGTACAGTTCTTATTTGGGGGAGGGGGTTGGAAAATTTCAAAACCGAACTTTTGAGCAGTGTGAAATATCTTGGAACTAAAGTATAGAGAGGACCCAGTGTGTTTGGAACCTAACCCCACAGTTTGAATTTTCAAATTTCTACCAAATAGAAAAAAACAACGTATCTCAGTATACACACAGCTCTAGTTAACAAATGGATGCACAGTTTTCATAGATAAGGTGTTAGTGTCTAGGAGGAAATGCATTCAAGAATTTGGTCTTCCTGTAGCTATGTTTGGCAGTGTTAAAAGTTGAATCTGTGTTCTAATGAAATTTTACTTCCATGTGAGTAAATGGATCAGGTATCAGGCATGATGGTAGAATCTGATTGTTGGTGTCAAGGCTCATACATGTTTAAGTACCTTCACCATGTCAAGCTGAAATGTTACCATTTCTCTTGCTAAGGAGATATCCCTTCAAAGAAGGGTGACCTGAAGGGTCAGGTTAAACCTTACAGAGTCAAGAGTGAGGGTAAAGATGGGCTATGTTATGTGCAAACATACTAAGAAGTAGGGGGAGAGAGATGAGTTTGTGATGATGAAAATTAAGAGTTAGGGTAGATGATGCCTTAGTGCACAAGGAACAACAATGTGAAACAGTGTTTAAAAACAAAAAGTGGAGTCTATGGTTGTTTCATAGTTTCTGACATAATGACACTTTGCTTGCCTATCAGTGTATATGGACTTTGAATTCTCTTCTGTTCCTCTCCGTCTTAGTGCAGATTCATAGGTGAATTTTTCTGAAAAGCTTTGAAAAAGATAAATAAAAATACTCTTTCGGGTCTAGAAAAATTGTTCAAGATATCTAGATCTATTTTATATTTTAAAAGATAAATTAAATGTCAGCAAGGCCGTAATCTAACCAAGAGATGAGACCGCCTTCTGAAGTGTGTAGAAAGGTAGAGCATGAATTCAAAGAAAATAGAAAGCCTGAGAAGATCCCAAACATCCCCAGGGAGTGAGCACGTTTGCTTTATGTCTAGATCCTCTTGCCAAAACCCTGCTGCTTTACTGCTCAACTAAAAATAACGATCCTCTGTCCTACTTTTTTGTTATTAATGTTTCCTAATTTGTAAGGACTTCTCTCAACTCATGGCATCTCATAACAGTTTTACTATCCTGTTACTGTGTATCTAAGTGAATTATAGTGAAAGCTGCCTTATCTAATGGCTGGCAATCCTGTAGAAATCAGCATTTTGAATGTTCATCTTATATGAACTTTTGTCTATTAACTCAGATTCACTGGAGAAAAAAGGATTTAGACAGTGAAGGATTTGGTGGTATAAAGTTTAGAGAAAGAAGGATTTTTTTTTTTTTTAATGCTTTAAGTTCTGGGATACATACACAGAATGTGCAGGTTTGTTACATAGGTATACATGTGCCATGGTGGTTTGCTGTACTCATCAACATCATCTACATTAGGTATTTGTCCTAATGCTATCTCTCCCCTCCCGCCCCACCGACAGGCCCCAGTGTGTGGTGTTCCCCTCCCAGTGTCCATGTGTTCTCACTGTTCACCTCCCACTTATGAGTGAGAACATGTGGTGTTGGCGTTTCTGTTCCTGTTTAAGTTTGCTGAGGATGATAGTTTCCCGCTTCATCCATGTCCCTGCAAAGGACATGAACTCGTCCTTTTCTATGGCTGCATAGTATTCCATGGTGTATATGTGCCACATTTTCTTTATCCAGTCTATCATTGATAGGCATTTGGATTGGTTCCAAGTCTTTGCTATTGTGAATAGTGCTGCAATAAACATACGTGTGCCTGTGTTTTTATACTAGAATGATTTGTAATCCTTTGGGTATATACCCAATAATGGGATTGCTGGGTCAAATGGTATTTCTGGTTCTAGATCCTTAAGGAATTGCTACACTGTCTTCCACAATGGTTGAGCTAATTTATACTCCCACCAAGAGTATAAAAGCATTCCCATTTCTCCACATCCTCTCCAGCATCTGTTGTTTCTTGACTTTTTAATAACTGATATTCCAACTGGTGTGAGATTGTATCTTATTGTGGTTTTGATTTGCATTTCTCTAAGAACCAGTGATGCTGAGCTTTTTTTTTTTTACATTTTTTTTTTTGGCCACTTAAATATCTTCTTCTGAAAAATGTCCGTTCACATCCTTTGCCCACTTTTTGATGGCGTAGTTTTTTTTTCTTGTAAATTTTTTTAAGTTCCTGGTAGATTCTGGATATTAGCTTTTTGTCCGATGGATAGATCGCAAAAATTCTCTCCCATTCTGCAGGTTGCTTGTTCACTCTGATGATAGTTTCTTTTGCTGTGCAGAAGCTCTTTAGTTTAATTAGACCCCATTTGTCAATTTTGGGTTTTGTTGCCATTGCTTTTGGTGTTTTAGTCTCATAAAACTGCCATTGACTTTATTCACATAATTAGAAAAAGCTACTTTAAATTTCATATGGAACCGAAAAAGAGCTCATATAGCCAAGACAATCCAAGCAAAAAGAACAAAGTTGGAGGCATCATGCTACCTGACTTCAAACCATACTTCACGGCTACAGTAACTAAAACAGCATGGTACTTGTGTCAAACCATTTTTATAGACCAATGGAACAGAATAGAGGCTTCAGAAATAATGCCACTCATCTACAACCTTCTGATCTTTGACAAACATGACCAAAGAAGCAATGGGGAAAAGATTCCCTATTTAATAAGTGGTTTTGGGAAAACTGGCTAGCCATTTTCAGAAGGATGTTTTATCTGTTACATACCTTCTACAGATGATGTTGACATCATTTTTTGTTTGTTTGTTTGTTTAATGGTGAGAAAAAAATAGTGAGCAATCAAGATGAGTGTCTGCTGGCTCACAAATTGACTTGAATTCATTCAGAAAAACATAATCCAAGAGAAAAATATACATTAAATAATGTGCTTTAAATCCCCAATTCTTTATGTTTAAATGATTTAGAATCCTTTGGGTATATAGCCAGCAATGGAATTGATGGGTCAAATGGTATTCTGGTTCTAGATCTTTGAGGAATTGCTACGCTGTCTTCCACAATGGCTGAACTAATTTACACTCTCGCCAACAGTGTAAAATTGTTCCTGGCCAGGTGCGGTGGCTCACACCTGTAATCCCAGCACTTTGGAGGGGGTGTGGCTCACTAGATCAGGAGTTTGAGATGAGCCTGGCCAATATGGTGAGACCCTTTCTCTACTAAAAATGCAAAAAGTTAGCCAGGTGTGGTGGTGCATGCCTGAGTTCCCAGCTACTCAGGAGACTGAAGCAGGAGAATCACTTGAACCCAGGAGGCAGAGGTTGCAGTAAGCAGAGATTGTGCCACCACACTCCAGCCTGGGTGATAGAGTAAGACTCCATCAAAAAAAAAAAAAAAAAGTGTTCCTATTTCTCCACATCCTCTCCAGCATCTGTTGTTTCCTGACTTTTTAATGATTGCTGTTGTAGCTGGCATGAGATACTATCTCATTGTGGTTTTGATTTGCATATCTCCAATGACCAGTGATGATAAGCTTTTCTTCATATGCTTCTTGGCTGCATAAATGTCTTCTTTTAAGAAGTATATGTTTATATTCTTTGCCCTCTTTTTAATGGGGTTGTTTGTTTTTGCCTTTCCAAATATTATGCTAGGCTCTGCATCTGGATGATGTAGAAGATTAAGGAAGTGAATTGAGGCTGCCAAGAATCTTCCTCCAGGTTAAGCTTCTAAGTATGGCCACAAAAATATTTCCCATTACATATGGTTTTCATACAACATGACTCTAATATTCCTCCCATCCAGAGACAGGGTTTGTTCTCTCTCTTTAAGTCTGGGCAGATTTATGACTTCAGCAGACTTTATGTTATGTGACTTCCAAGGTTAGGGTATAAAAGGTGATGTAATTTCCACCTGCTTTCCTTGAAACATATAACAGAAAACAAAAGTTTACTATCTTGATACATAAAGAATACTTACAAAACCAAAAGGAAAAAAAAAAGGGACATGCATAAGTCTGGAAACCATCATTCTCAGCAAACTGACACAAGAACAGAAAATCAAACACTGCATTTTCTCACTCATAGGCGATGTTGAACAATGAGAGAACATGGACACATGGAGGGGAGCATCACACACTGGGGTCTACTGGGGGGGACTAGAGGAGGGACAGCAAGGGGTTGGGAGTTGGGGAGGGATGACATGGGGAGAAATGCCAGATATAGGTGACGGGGGGATGGAGGCAACAAACCGCATTGCCATGTATGTACCTATGCAATAATCCTGCATGTTCTACACATGTACCCTAGAACTTAAAGTGCAATGCAATATATATATATGTGTATATATATATATATACACATATATATACACACACATATATATATATATGTGTGTGTATATATATGTGTGTGTGTGTGTGTGTGTGTGTATATATATATATATATATATATATATATTTATATATAAAGGATAGTCTTTGGAGGCCTGGACCACCATGTGAACAGGGGAGGCTTCCATGCTAGACCACATGGCAAGGACAGAGGAGGGTGTTGAGGCCCATACTCTGAGACGAGCTCCCAGCTAGCAGTGGCAACCACCAATCCTGTGAGTGGTGACACTTCCAGGTGATTCCTGCCCTAGTTGCTTAGCCACCTCCATCTTTTGAGTTTGCCAGAGGAAGCTCCAGATACTGTGGAGCAAAAACATGCTATTTCCCCATGCTTTTTCAGAATTCTTGACCCATAGAATCTGTTAGCAGAATACAATTGTTATTTTAGGTTGCCAAATTTGGGGGTAATTTGTTATGCAGTGATACAAATTGAAAAAAGAAATGTCAACATTCTGATTTTCAGTTTTTCTTACGTTTCCCAGCCTGAGAATAAAAGTCTGTCATTTTAACTTGTATTTGACTATTAGTAAGGCTAAAACCTTTTTAAGTGAATATTAACACGTGCTATCTCTTTTGCCTTATCAGCATACTTTTCTATTTTTAATAGTTTTTTTTTTCCTTTAGGTTTTGTAAGAATTTTTTGTGTCAAGGCTAGTAACTTTTTTTCTGTCATATGTTCCAAATATTTTGTTGTTGTCTTTTGGTGTTTATGGTATTTACTTGCACTATTCTTAAAAGCCAGAAATTGAATGGTTTCTAATTGATCTTTATTGGGCACTTATGGCCTCTGTGTAATTCTTTCTCATCCCAAGACAATTAAAGTTATTCCTTGCTTCCGTATTAGAAATCATAGTATTCCCTTAGCTAAGAACATGGTCTCCCATAACTTCTAGTTTTTCTTAAAACTTTATTATGTTTAGGCTAAATGTATTTTCAAAATGTATATTTTAGTAAAGCCTACATTTATTTGTAATATTTAGCCTCTTAACATAAAAGTGATTAGGTCTGATGTTGAGTTACAATATATTGAAAAAGACTAAATTATGAATAGAGGTAAACCAGAGACTCATAGGAGTGATATGGGGATGAAAGATCTTGCAGGTCAAGGGGAAAGAATTTTTAAAAACTTAGAAACAAGCTATGAGAGAATTATTAGCAAGAAAACAATAGTTAGGAAAATATGTTCTAGAAAAAATATAGGTGAGACATGCCTTATGTATTGCTTTTAAATGATAAGATGAGGGAAAATCTAGGTGCAAGGAATATAAAATAAATATAGTAGGAAAACAAGAAATGCCAAATATAAAAGGCTATCTGTAGGTATGTTAATAGACAACATTTTAATAGCTAACATTTTAATGAAGCCATTGCATAATTAAAGCCACTGTCAGGATGAAAAAGTGTACCAACTTTTGATACAAACTATCTTAAATTGTCAGAGGTCAAGTCATAAATGAATCATGTGTATTATCCAGTGAAGGATACATAATGAAGAGCATAATAGTTTAGGGTATGTAGAATGTCACCTGCAATTCAGTTTTGGTTTTGAAATTTGGAAGTGTACTTTGCAGTGAATATTGGTAGTTAAAGATTAGCAGAAAACTATCCTAAATACCCCATGAGTTTATACTTCTTTAAATCATGTTCAGATGAACCTTTACATTTTATAGAAAATGAGTTATAATTGAGAAGAAAATACAACATATTCCCTGCCTTTAGATATGACAGGAAACCTAGATGTTAGATCTTCAGGCTGTGACAGTTAAAGATCCACCCATGCATCTACTGTCAGTTAATCCTAATTGCAAACCAAGCTCTGAGAGGGACCAGCTATGTCAACAAGCCCACAAAGTGACAGCAAGTATCCCACTGAGATAACAAGCAGCAGCTACATTGACTGCTGTCAGAGAGGAGAAATCCATTGGAAGTAAAGCTGTGATCAGTTAGCACATTGTATTTTACTTTCATTAGGAAGAAACGGGATTGGCAGTGAACATTTATATAATTTTGAAATCTCTTTACACATAATGCAACACTTGATGATTTAAGAATGTTTTCAGCCAGGTGCTATGGCTCATGCCTGTAATCCTAGCACTTTTGGAGACTAAGGCGGGTGGATTACCTGAGGTTGGGAGTTCAAGACCAGTCACGCCAACTTGGATAAGTCCCGACTCTACTAATAATACAAAAATTAGCCGGGTGTGGTGGCTCATGCCTGTAATCTCAGCTACTAGGGAGGCTGAGGCAGGAGAATCACTTGAAACTGGGAGGAGGAGTTTGCAGTGAGCCGAGATCATGCCATTGTGCTGCAAACTGGCCATTGAGGGCGAAACTCCATCTCGAAAAAAAAAAAAAAAGTTTTCAAAAACTCAAGTAGAGAAATTTCTGTTGCATCTAAGGACTTTAAAACATGTAATATTCTAAGAAACAATGACCAGAGAATTCTCAGTGCTTCCCATTAGATAAAGGAGCTATATCTATCAGGTGAAATTCCTTCTAAATATGTTTTTTCAACACTGTTACTGGCTTGTAGTGGGTGCGAAGTAGTATTTCATTGCATGTTGCTTTGCATTTCCCTGATGGCTAATTGTGTGAGCATCTTATCATATGCTTATTAGCCATTCATATATTTTATTTGGAGAAATGTTTATTCAGATCATCGCTCCATTTTAAAAAAAATCTAGATTTGTCTTTTTGAGTTGTGAGTGTTCTTTGTATATTCTAGATACAGATCCCCTGTCAGATAAATGATTTCCAAATATTTTCTCCTATTCTTTTTAGTTTCATAATGGTATCATCTGAAGCCCAAACATTTCTAATTTGGTGAAGTGTTATTTTTCCTTTTTCTTGTTGTTGCTTATGCTTTTGGTGTTATATCTAAGGAGGCTTAATTACCCCAAGATTATGAAGATTTAGTTCTATAATTTTTTTACATCCTGATAGTAAAATTATTGGGTAATAGCTAACTATCACACATCTCAAACTTTTGAGAAGTTACCATTATATGCAAAAAATAATCTAAAAGTTATGATCAATCAAATTGCCTAGGTCATTGAAACATCTATCTGAGCCATGGGACAGAGGCTTAAGAAATAGGATAAATTGAAACAGGGTCCAAATGAAATTGGCAATATGCTTTCAAAAGAAAAGGAAAATTCAGAACTCCCAGGTTACTTCCTAGGTTGCCACCAAGTCACTAAGTAATACTCATAGTAATTACACAGACCATATTGCTGTATTCCCTTCACAAACTCCCATAGTCCCTTCTGCATATGCAGATGACCAAAAACTGAAAGAAATAAAATACCAATGACAGCCTAAGGCTTAACCTAAAAAGGTCCTAGGTAACCCAGCCTTCTTATTAATCAAAGGTTCCTTGGCTTTAACAAATCATGACTGAAGTTTTCAAATAAGTCCAGTGAGTTAAATTTTTTTTTTTTTTTCGGTAAGCATAAGAGGTATATGAGATGAAGTTACCCCCTAAATAATTGATTAAAATCAATGCATTCCTATGGGGACATTCTAATTTCCTTGATCTTCATCCTCCTCCAGTTGTCATTTATGGGACAGTTATAAATATTTATTAAATACGTTAAGTGTGCTGAGCACCACAAAATGAGCACAGTAGAGGCCATACCAGTAACATCAACAAGTAGAAGCCCTAGAACATTGTCTTCCTACAGCCTTCTCTCACTGTCCATTCTGAGCACAGCATAGGGCTTCCTACCAAGCTAGACTGAGGTTACTCACTAATTTGCGACATTAGAGACTATCTAGCTGGATCCTCCAGTGCTGTAGATAAGATTAAGAATCCAGTGGACTGGGAACAGTGGCTAACGCTTGTAACCCCAGCATATTGGGAGACTGAAGCAGGCGGATCATGAGGTCAAGAGATGGAGACCATCCTGGCCTACATGGTGAAACCTTGTCTCTACTAAAAAAAAAATACAAAAATTAGCTAGGCATGGTGGTGCATGCCTGTAGTCCCAGCTACTTGGGAGGCTGAGGCAGGAAAATCTCTTGAACCTGGGAGGCGAGGTTGCAGTGAGCCAAGATAGTGCCACTGCACTCCATCTGGCAACAGAGCGAAACCTCATCTCAAAAAAGAATAACACGGTGAGTTGGGAAATACAATACAGGCCTGGAACAATACCCTTTAACACTGTTGCTGAGTAGCTGATTCCCTACCTTTTAAGTCAGTTGTTTTCGTGATTCCAAGTGTCAATCCAGTTAAGAGTATCCTAAGCAGGTAGACTGAAAGGGAGATAGACTGACCATCAATACAGGATTTTAAATGTCAAGAAAAGAGTAAGATGCACTACAGTTTCTCACAAAACCAACTAGGCAAGAAAATGAAATTAAAGTCTTCCATTTTAGAAAAGAAGAAATAAACTATATCTGTTACCAGTTAACATGAACTTACCTATAAAAAAATCTTAAGGAAACTACTAAAAATCATTAGAACCAATAAAAAACTCAGCAAGTTTACAGAGTACAGGATCAATATACAAATAACAATTGTATTTCTAGACACTATTAATGAATAACTCAAAAGTAAAATGAATAAAATTTGATTTACAAAATCAATAAGAATTAAATGCACAGAAGTTAACACAAGAAATGCAAAACTTATACCCTGAAAACCACAAAACATTGCTGAAGGAAATTAAAGAATAGCTAAACAAATGTAAAGACATGGGTTGAAAGACTTTTGTTCATGGGTTGGAAAACTTAAGATGGCAGTACTCCTTGAATTATCTACAGCCTCAGTGCCATCCCTACCAAAATCCCAGTTTGCCCTTTACTCAGAAATTGATTAGCTGAACCTAAAATTCATATGCAAATTCAAATGACCCAGGATAGCCAAAACAACCTTGTAAGTCACAAAGTTAGAGGACTCATACGTCCTGATATCAAACCATACAACAAAGCTATAGTAATCAAGACAGTATGGTATAGGAACATGGGCATACATACAGATAGAGGAATGGAATTGAGAGTCCAGAAATGAAACTTCACATTTGTTATAGTCAACTGATTTTTGACAGTGTCAACATATTTTAGTGAAGACAAATACCCTTTCAACAAATAGTGCTGAGACAACTCTGATATACACATGCAAAAGAATGAAGTTGGATGCCATACATAAAAATAAGAGGTAAAACTATAAAACTCTTAGGATAAAACATAGGTATAAATCTTCATAATCTGAGGTTAGACAATGGCTTCTTAGATATGGGACCTAAAGCACATGGAATCAAATAAAAATACATTATTTTTGGCAGTTAATGATGGTATCCCAAAAGTCTGATAGTCTCCCAATGGAGACAAGTTTGAGGTGAGTAAGGCTAGTTATTTACCAACAACTTGGCTACCACATTAGAAAGAAGGAAAATGTCAGATCAAATTACTTTACATGAAAACATTTATTCAATAAGCATTTACAAGCAAGCAGACAAAATATTCTGAACAATATTTTGTATACTTGATAATGTTCGAAGTCTCTGTCCTGTAAGGTATTTGACCACCACTGCAAAAGTTTCACTAGATGAAGAAGTCATAATATACTAGAGACAGCAGTCTATTTCTCCTGTAGTTAATTTTTAGGCAACAGATTTTTTTTTTCAACATCAGTGGCTGCACAGCAAACAATTTTAGAATCAAAGTTTGGGTACTCTCCATTCCTAAGGATAAAGACTAGAGAAATCATGAGATTCTTAGACTCTATTTTTCATGGTTAAGAAGTGTCTAAAGTATTTAACCAATCCACAAGTTCTAATATCACTCCTTTCAGCTATATGTGTAATTTTGAGATTGGTTATGCTAATTAGGAAAACCTTTGCTGTTGACCAAACTATGAATGGGAAGCTCCATGACTTGTTCTTCTCTAGAATAGGGCATCTCAGATTAAATGTAGCTGTCCTTGAAGGAGTATGCATTTGTGATTAGGGCAACTGTGTGTTCCTGGAGTGTGGCTTTAACTCTCTTTTTTAACACTATCGTAACTTAAAAGTGATTTGCAGTATTATAACCCGGTGTGTGCGGGCCTGCAAAAGATTGAAAATGCTGTTCTTCCTTAAATGGTTTATGAAGATGGGAGAAATATATTCAGTTAACATTTATCAGATGCTTTCTGCGGACGAGCCTGTATTAGGAATTGGGCACGTGGTGATGAATAAGATGCTACCCATACTTTCAAAAACATCACCCTATAGCACAGGAGCAGACATGTGCAAAGAATTACCATGCCATAATTAGAAAATGCAAAGCTAGAAAAAAGTTATGTAGGTAGTTAGAGGAGCCGTAAACATTACAGAGGGGGTTGGATCAGAAAAGGCTTCTCAGGAAAAGAGACAATTGATTTCAGTTTTGGAGTCTGGGCAGTAGGAAAGGATTGTCCAGGCAGAGCTGCAGCCCAGAGAAAGCAAGACACGAGGCAGCACAGGGTTTGGAGGACCAGTGTTAGTGCAGGGCTGCTGGTCATGAAGCACTATAGCATTTGTGGCTGGAAGCTGGAGTAGGGGATAGGTTGTAAATGGCTTTGTAGCTTGCTTGCCCTAAATGAAGACAAGTAATTAGAAAAAAACTTTTCTACTGTTTGATGTACATGTTAAGGGTGACTTCAAAGGTATTGGCTTTCTATTTCATATTTCTATTTCCTATTTAGATGACTTTAGATGTATTGGTTTGCTATTGCATATTAGAGTTTTCTCTTCTAAAAAGCCAGGATGCAGAAATGATCAAATGTCATTTAAAAAGTTTGAGGATCATAGTTTGGATCATCCAGTGTTAAATCTGAGAAGCGGGTGAGATTTGGCTTCAGGTGGCTTCCCACCAGTATTCTCAGTGTCTTATTCCTTCCGAGGCTCTGGGTGGGTGGCTTCACTTGTCTGTGTTTTTCATGAAATCTCACATTCATATTCCCTTAAACTTTCTTTACTGACGTTTATCAACCAGTGTATCAGTATTAATGGTTACCTTTATCACATTAGGCTGCAAAACTGGAGGTGAAATAGTGTTGAACAGAATTCCTGCTAGAGAGAGCTCTGACTTTGGAAGAAATATTTTGATACCCTGCTGGGAGAAAGGGAATATAGCCACTAGGGCGTGATGAAACATGGAATACTGAGAAGATAGCTATGACTAAGAAAAGAGAAATCATTTATTTTGTTCTGAGAGAGAAAGAAGTGGAGGTGGTGGGAGGAAAGAGCAGTACTGGAGACAAGCTAACAGAAGGCTCTCTGCTTTATGATGTCACCCAGATCTTCAAGTGAAAGTTGGCTAAACCCCCAAAGTGCTTGGTGAATGGATTGTGTATGGGCATGCAAATAACCCATTGCAAGGTCGAGGGTCATATGAAAGCCAAGGCTGGAGGGGAGGAGGGTTCTTCCAGTCACCATGAAGCAGATGAGCCCAGAAGGACCCCAAACTCGTCAAGTATTAGCAAAAATCTTTAATAACATGTTACTTTTCTTCCACCTGCATTAAAGCCAGTCCCACCGAGGTTTAAGGAGAGCTGGAATGGAGAAGATTCTCATCTAACATCTGGGTTGCAGTTGCATGTTAACATTGACTTCCTAGGAAGTAACATATCAAACAAAAGGATAGCTATAGCATAGACAATTTAAGTTCATGTCTAAGGAGATGTGTTGGTGGGGAGGGAAGCAACTGGGACTTTCAAAACTCTTCAGTTCAAAATGTGGCTCACATCAGCAGCCTGAACATTTCCATACATTAAGATCAACCCAAAGCAAAATACTTAAACTGTTCCTTTGGGTTAACTTTGCTCCTGAGGGATTTTGTGTCTTTTGGTAATTTTATCTCTATACTCTACAAGAAACCTGCTGAGACAGCCTCTTCCTGGGTTGCCTCAAATGGTGTGACCTTGAACCTCTGCATTCCCAGGACAGATACTTCAGAAGTCAGAGGAAAACTATCTGATCAGGTATCCCCTTCCTGCCCCCTCTCTTGTGCTGCAGGGAAAGTGATCAACCAGCAGCAGGTACCAGCCACAGTTAACTGCACCTGCTAAGAGCTCTGAAAAGACAATTTTTTTTTTATGAAGAAAGAAATTCTCATTTCAGCCTCCTCCACACTGGACTCAGTGAAGAAAGAGGTAGGGAAGCTGATATACAATTCTTTTGGTTTCTCTT
>NW_016107488.1:665343-700117 GCF_001604975.1 Cebus imitator | reverse complement strand
GTTATCATACATTCCAATGGCCCAGACTCTGATGATACTTAAAACACGTCCACTGGTAAATTCAGGAAATCCCAGGGTTTGTACAATTCTTACTTCAAATTAGCTCCCTCAGCCCAGGATGTTTCTCTCTTTCCATGTGGAATTACCAAATAAGGAGTAGGTTTCAATTTGTTGAGGAAGAACTTTGCATACAGAGTAGTTTTTAGGTCAAACCCATGACGCTTGGTGTACGTTCTGCCTGGAGCTGGATTAGCGGTCTTTCCCTTTTTAAAAATAAAATATTTTGAGTTAAAAATATCAGAGCTGATTACTCAAGCTAACAACCTCATTGACTTTGTTCAAGTTTGCAGTCCAAAAAGAGATTTTTTTAAGTTCAAAAGATTGTGTTGTCCTCTGATTGCAAACTAGGAATACAGAGCGATGTTCCTCGATGTTTATTTTTCAAATGTTACCTTGACCTCATAGCTACTGTCCCTGTACTGTTGCCTTTATATAGAGTAGCTCCATTCAGAGTCAGGGCTTCAGAGGGACAGCTCATTCTGCCTATTCAATATCGACAAGCCTTTCCTCAAATCTAGCTATCCTACTTTTGCCACCTGAACTGGAAGACAGATAATGCAGATTTGGGTTTAGTTTAGCAGTGTTGATATTTCAGCTGGGCACAGAGAGCCCCTTCTGTACTGTGAATTGTAGGTTAGCCACCTCCCTTCTTAGCTCCTGTCATGTTGAAAAGTGGGATAGGCAGGCTGAAAGCTCTTTTCCCAGGATGCTCTTTTGTGTCATGTGTCAAAAAGACCCATTTTTCTGCCTGGGTTTGAGGTTGCAACCCCCTTTTCAGCTGTGTGAATCTTTATTCAGGAGGCTGCTTTGTTTGGGAAATGAATATTGTCCCCAAAGGATTGCAACCATGATGATGATGGTGGTGGTGGTGATGACAAACGTTCCTGGAGGTGACAACAGTTTCCTTCTCAGTAGAATGTTTTGTAGCTCTTGTGAGAGGAGATTTTCATATTTGCTTCACTGAGACAACCCATTTTTCAAACATTGACTTTATTTGGGCGTTTCTCCCACCTGTACACTTGTGTGAGTTACCATACCATAGTTCTCAGCTTTGAATACAGCTTTGAATTTTTGTTTAAGGGAAGATTCCTTCAGCAACTCACAGGGATTCATTTGGCCTAGGAGTCATTCAGAAGTAATTTTCTCAATTAGCAACCCTAGCAGTTAATTGCTTATTTGTTGGAGTCTGAGAAAGAAAATTTGAACTCTCTAGCAATTTAACTTCTTAAGAAGACAAATAAATCATAATATTTAACTTTAATAGCATTCATATTGCTATATTATGAATTTGCTTACAATAGGTATTAAATTCCATGTGGAATGCTAAATAATAGGACTGCATGCCATTTCTTTAATCAAAAATACTGCTGCTACAAACACAGATAACAAATACTGCATTCAGTTATAAAATAAAATCGAATGATTATCTGTTGATTAGACTACTCCTAAATAATCCTTATTAAATTTAATTAAATCAGTGGACAACCTTTAAAATCTGAGTGCATTTGCTTTGAAAAGACTTCATTGCCAAATATTACCATATATTTTGATGCGGTACTGTCTTACAAAATAAAAATCTCGTTAAGATCAACAACGTTACATTTGGCCCATAGTATCTATCTTTACCTTTTCATTATACTCTAACCATTCTTAGTAGAATTTTTCTTTTACTGAACTAAAGGATTATGAAGAAGCTTCTGAACTGATTTCAGCAAGTGTGGATTACATCATAATACCTGCCTCTGACAAGGTGGTTTGGGGCTTTGCATGGACTATTTTCTCTAAGTCCCACTTAAGTCACCTATAAAATTCTGTACTTCAACCAATGAACTGCCAATATAATAGTGAAGAAGAAACACATAGTCTCTGTTTTCAAGGAAACAATATTGCTAAAGGGTGAGACAGACAAGTAAATGAGCAAGAAGGCATCAGATGGTAATGAGTGGCATGGAAAACATAAGAAAGAATGCTGCACTGGATAATGCAGAGGGCACTTTGTATCAGATGAACAGGGAAGGCTTCTGTGGCACAGTGACACTTGAGCTAAGACCCAAATGACAGGAGGAGACAGCCTGCGAAAAGCTGGGGGAGAGGCATTACAAACAGCAAGTGAGAAGGCCTTAGGGCCAGAGCAAACAAGGCTTACTCAGGAACAGAAAGGAGAGGGCAGTGTGGATGGTGCATAGTGAGGAAAGGAGCAAAAATGGGCGAAGACTCAGAAAAAGGAGAGAGGGCAGTGGCTGCCTCTGTAGGACTTTGAAGGTAATGGTAGGGGGTTGGATTTGATTCTGAGTGCAATGGGAAGCCATTGGAAGGTTTTGAACCGATAAATATTAGCTGATTCTGTTTAACAAAAAGTCTACATAGGAGACAGAGTGGAGGTAAGGCCACTGCTGAGGAGACTCTCACCCTGATGCTAGAGGAAAGCAATGGAGTTGAACTCTGAGCACTGTTCCTTTGTTTTTGAAATATACAGATTATCTCCCACCCAAAATGTTCAACTCTACTTGCATAGCATAACAAATTATCAAGGGATTCTCATACCTCTTGAAATTTATTCATGGATTATCGCAGTTCAGAGTGGATTCTATATAAATTCCTTCACCTTTGGTGCTATGTTTAAATATTTTCTAAAAGGAAGCAATTTACATTTTCTTTGGATATCTAGATTTCCATGGAAATGAAGGAAAAATGAAACAAAAGTTTGTTGAAAGTTAATGTTGGTATGTTACTTGATTCTTCTGTTAATACATAGACCACTACTTATTCTTGTGTGTGATATTATAGCACTTTATCAACAATTTCATTATTCTTGATATGCAAACATCTTGATATCCATTTTGATTATTCTGTTTTCAAAATAAAAAATGGCAAAAAGTCAGATAAAAAAAGACTTCAGGCTTTTATGAGGAATTATATATTATAATTATTATATGTAATTGTTATTATATATACTATATTATATTCTTCTCCCTTTACAGTAAATAAGGGGAATAACAAATAGAAAAAGTGATTCTAAGGTGGAGGTTGCGGTGAGCCAAGATTGCACCACCTCACTCCAGCCTAGGCGATAGAGCGAGACTTTGTCTCAAAAAAAAAAGAAAAGAAAAAGGTGATCCTAAAACTTACAATAACAAAAAATAGAGAAAAAATCCACCTCAATAGAAAAGTAAAGTGTAAAGCACGGCCACAAACCCAAAACGTAAACTATAAAAATTATCTCTCAAACAGAGATATCTCTCAAACCTGAACTCAGGGAAAGGTTATTAGGGCAATGCCACATAGCTCCTCTACCACTGGGGCCAGGTGACCAGCACATGCTCACAAAGCCTGAATTTAAGGCAATATTGAGTAGGGAGTGGCAATCCCATCTAAAAAGGACAGCCATAGGTTACATCCAGCCAATTTTTGCCATACAGAAAAATTGCCATTGAGGACTGCCAGATCATCTGATTTATTTAAGAAAAGTTGAAAAGATGAATTTTTTTTTTTTTTTTTGAGATGGAGTTTTGCTCTGTTGCCCAGCTGGAGAGCAGTGGGGCAATCTCAGCTCAGTGCACCTTCTGCCTACTGGGTTCAAGGGATAATCCTGTGTCAACCTCCCAAGAAGCTGGGATTACAGTCATGTGCCACCAAGCCTGGGTAATTTTTTTTTTTTTTTTAGTAAAAATGGCTTTCACCATGTTGTCCAGGATGGTCTTGCTCTCTTGACCTCGTGATCCACCCACCTCAGCATCCCAAAGTGTTGGGATTACAGGCATGAGCCACCGCGCCTGTCGTAGGTGTCCTAATTCTTAAAGGTTCATCTAATGATGCTTTGATTAGATGGATAAGATCTAGGAGTTGAAGAGAAGTGTCCCCAGAGATGCTTCATTCCACATCACAACAAGATTGGGGTAGGTAGAATTGTTTATGGCTATAGGCAAGGGGATTGCATTAGGCGAGGAGAGTGAGAGAGTGCAGTATCATTGATTGACAGAGTTTCTGGGCCTTAAAGGACTTAAATGTGAGTCTTCCTGACACCACAAAGTCTGGACACGGAGGTGGTATGTGGCTTGTGGCACAAGACACATCCAATTTAGCTGAGTGTTGGAAACGAACTCAAACTGAAGCTGGAATGGTCCCAGATCATTTCCCTCACTCTTCCTCTCCCTCTTCTTGAGCAGTAGCTGGCTGGGGGAGCTATGCAGAGGGAAGCAGCACAGCATCTATGAACAGACATAGCAAATAAGAGCAAGTGAACCAGGCCACACTTAGAACTGCATCAATAAAGGTATAGAAGAAAAGAAAAGACTGACATAGCTTAGACTGGAAATCCTCCTAGAAATTATAAAAGAATTTGGAGAAATTCCTCTCTACTCTTGAAGAAATCAAACTTCAAAACAAAGCTCAAAGAAGAAATATAGAAAATCTTGAAAAAAAAAAACAGGAAAGATAAAGTGCTACATTTTTTCTTACAAAAGAATCATTGAACCAAAGATTTGCCTCTCTGCCTATAATGCCCTTTCCTCTTAGTTCCTTTTTCACAGTGACTATACCTCAACTTCCAAAATCTCCATCTGTCGACATAGCTAGCCTTCCCATCCACCTCTCCTTTTTTTTCCTTCCTCCTTAGCTGGCTTAGATTTTATAGGCCATTGTTTCAAGAAAACTATTGGGGATTCCATTCATTTTACTTATTTGTACTTTGGATAACAACCCCACTAACTTTCTCAGGAAAAAAAAAAAAACTATTGTATTTTCTCTATCTTCTGTATTCAACCTTTCCTTCTTAACAGGGGTTATTGTCTTTTTAACAAATGCTCAAATTTCTTTCGTTAAAATAAAAAAAACAATGAATGTAACCAAAAAAAACACTTGCTTCCACATCTGCCTCAAACTAACACATCTCTCTTCTTACTGCTGTTGTTTTCCTTTTCTTAACTTCCTCACTTTTTAACTCTTTCCTGATTTCCACTACCTCTCCACCAAATTGCTTCTGCCAAAGCAGTGACCTCTATGTCACTTTATCCAGGTGACATTTCCAATCAGCTTATCCGATGCTTTCATGCATCTTGCAGGCCACTCCACCCACTTGTCACTCTTTCTTCTTTTGGCTTCTCAGGTTCAGCACTTCCTCCCTCTTGTCACACAGACTCTGGCTTCTACTCCTTTGTTGCTCTTAGAGGCCCATATTACTTTAAAGGGTATTGCATATTGAAGCTCGTCAGGGCTGGGTCCTTGCTCATCTTTTCTTCTCAGGTTCCATCTTCTTTCCCTACTTTGTTGGAGAAATAATCACCACCTTGGTCTTTATCTGTAAGCTAATATTCTAAGAATCCACATGCCCACCTTAGCTCATTTCCACTGTGTCACCTTTGGTGCAACTGTGGTTTGTCCCAACGCATGCCCTTTATACATGTTTTCCTCCTGACTGGGCCATTGCTTCTCAGACTATTTGTGATAAAAAAAACAGTTGTAAGGCTGGGCATGGTGGCTCATGCCTGTAATCCAGCATCTTGGGGGGCCTTAGGCAGGTGGATCATCTGAGGTCAGGAGTTCGAGACCAGCCTGGCCAACATGATGAAATCCCATCTCTACTAAAAAAATTAAAAATTAGCCATGTATAGTGGTGTGTGCCTGTAATCCCAACTACTCAGGAGGCTGAGGCAGGAGAATTCCTTAAACCTGGGAGGTGTAAGTTGCAGTGGTTGAAATAGGTGTAAAGATCCCAGAATAGAACTCCTGTCCCCTTTTGCCTAGTTTTCTCATTAGATCTCAACTTAAACATCTGTAATTTAGGAGGGAGGATCCAAGATGGCCAAATAGGAACAGCTCCGGAGTGCAGTCCCCAGCAAGAACAGCAGTGTGAGTGCCCACCGCATTTCCAAACAAATTTTCACTGCCCACAGACCAGGAGATTCCTGGGTCGAAAAGCACCATAAATTTTCAGCACAGTGGTTTTAGCCAGTGCCAGCTTGGCACACAGAAACTCACACAAATCTGGGCGGCCGTTTCAACTGGCACCTGGAATGCCTGGGAGACAGAGCCACCAACTGAAAGGGAGGGGACAGAGACAGGGAGCCAGATGATCTGGCTCAGCAGGTACCACTCCCACAAAACAAGCAATCTGAAACACTCTGGATTGAGAGTTTCCCAGCAAATGCAGCTGGACCCAGGACGGTCCAGGTCAATGGGAGGAAGGGCATCCCCCACTACCAAGGCAGTCTGCCACTACCGAGGAGTTTCACACAGCAGCTGGGCAGAACCTGTGGCAGCTCAGCAATGCCTCTGCTTGAAGACTGTGACTAGACTACTCTGTGCAGTGCAGGGCATCTATGAAGAAAGGCAGCAGCATGACAGGAACTTAAAAATAAAGCTCAACCTTCCTAGGACAGAGCACCTGGGAAAAGAGGTGGTTATGAGTTCCACTGCAGCAGACTTTAAAGTACCTACCCATTATCTCTGCATGGAACAATGGAGCTCCCAGCACAGCACTTGAGCTCCTATAAGAGACAGACTGTCTCCTCAAGCAGCTTCCTCACCCCTGTATACCCAAAGAGACACCTCATAAAGGAGAGCTCAGGCTGACATCTAGCGGGTACCTTTCTGGGATGAAGAAAACAGAAGAAACTGGCAGAAACCCTTACTGTTCTGAGCGCCCATGGGTGATCCCCAGGCAAGCAGGGTCTGGAGTGGACCTCCAGCAGTCCTGCAGCAGAGGGGCCTGAGGTTAGGAGGAAAACTAAGGAACAGAAATAAATAGCTTCAATGTCAACAAAAATAATGTCTACTCAGAGACCCCATCCAAAAGTCACCAACTACAAAGACCACAGGTAGATAAAGCCACTAAGTTGGGAAGAAACCAGTGCAAAAAGGATGAAAACACCAAAAACCAGAACGCCTCTCCTCCTTCAAGGAATCACAACTCCTCACCAGCTAGGGATCAAAGATGGATGGAGAATGAAACTGATGAATTGACAGAAACAGGCTTCAGAAGGTGGGTAATAACAAACCTCTCAGAGTTAAGAGAAAATTTGCTAACCCAAATGCAAAGAAACTAAGAACCTAGAGAAAAGGTTAGATGAGATGCTAACTAGAATAAACAGCTTAGAGAAGAATATAAATGACTTGATGGAGCTGAAAAACACAGCACAACAACTTTGCGAAGCATACACAAGTTTCAGTAGCCAAATTGACCAAGCAGAAGAAAGAGATTGAAGATCAACTCAATGAAATAAAATGAGAAGGCAAGAACAGAGAAAAAAGAGTAAAAAGAAATGAACAAAGCCTCCAAGAAATATGGGATTATGTGAAAAGACCTAATCTATATTTGATAGGTGTGCCTGAATGTGATGGAGAGAATAAATCCAAACTGGAAAACACTTTTCAGGATATTATCCAGGAGAGGTTCGCCAACCTAGCAAGCCAGGCCACCATACAACTCCAGGAAATACAGAGAACACCACAAAGACATTTCTCAAGAAGAGCAACCCCAAGACACATAATTGTCATATTCACCAGGGTTGAAATGATGGAAAAAATGCTAAGCGCAGCCAGAGAGAAAGGCTGAGTTACCCACAAAGGGAAACCCATCAGACTCAACAGTGGATCTCTCAGCAGAAATCCTATAAGCCAGAAGAGAGTGAGGGCCAATATTCAACATCCTTAAGGAAAAGAACTTTCAACCTAGAATGTCATATACAGCCAAAATCAGCTTCATAAGTAAAGAGGAAAGAAAATCCACTATGGACAAGCAATTGCTGAGAGATTTCACCACCACCACGCCATGCCTGCCTTACCAGAGCTCCTGAAAAAAAAGCACTCAACAAGGAAAGGAACAACCAGCAGAAGTCCACTCCAAAAACATTCCAAATGGTAAAGACCATCAACACAATGAAAAATATGCATCAACTAACAGGCAAAACATCCAGCTAGCATCAAAATGGCAAGATCAAATTCACACATAACAATATTAACCTTAAATGTAAATGGGCTAAATGCCCCAATCAAAAGACAGAGACTGGCAAATTGGATAAAAAGTCAAGACCCATCAGTGTGCTGTAGTCAGGAAACCTATCTCACGTGCAAGGACACACATAGGCTCAAAATAAAAGGATGGAGAAAGATTTATCAAGCAAATGGAGAACAAAAATTAGCAGGAGTTGCAATCCCAGTCTCTGATAAAATGGTCTTTAAATTAACAAAGATAAAAAGAGAAAAGAAGGGTGTTACATAATGGTAAAAGGATCAATGCATCAAGAAGAGCTAACTATCCTAATTATATATGCACCCAATACAGCAGCAGCCAGGTACATAAAGCAAGTTCTTAACGACCTGCAAAGAGACTTAGACCCCCACACAATAATAGTTGTAGGCTTTAACACTCCACTGTCTAATATTGACAGATCAATGAGACAGAAAATTAACAAGGATATCCAGGACTTGAACTCAGATATGGACCAAGTGGACCTAATAGACATGCACAGAAATCTTCACTCCAAATCCACAGAGTATATATTCTTCTCAGCACTGCATTGCACCTACTCTAAAATTGACCACATATTTGGAAGTAAATCACTCCTCAACAAATGCAAAAAGAACAGAAATCATAACAGTCTCTCAGACCACAGGGCAATCAAATTAGAACTCACAACTAAGAAACTAACTTAGAACTGCACAGCTTCATGGAAATGGAACAACTGGCCCCTGAATATCAACTGGATGAACAATGAGATGAAGGCAGAAATAAAGATGTTCTTTGAAACCAATGAGAATGAAGATACAATGCACCAGAATCTCTGGGGCACATTTAAAACAGTGTCTAGAGGGAAATTTATAGCAATAGGTTCCCATATGAGAAGCGAGGAAAGATCTAAACTCGACACCCTATCATCAAAATTGAAAGAGCTAGAGAAGCAAGATAAAAAAACAAACAAAAAGCTCAAAAGCTAGCAGAAGACAAGAAATAACTAAGATCAGAGCAGAACTGAAGGGGATAGAGACAAAAAAAAGAAACCCTCAAAAAATCAATAAATCCAGGAGCTGTTTTTTTGAAAATATCAACAAAATAGACCACTAGCCAGACTAATGAAAGAAGAAAGAAAGAAGAATCAAATAGATGCAATAAAAAATGAAAAAGGGGATATCACCACTGATTCCACAGAAATACAAACTACAAGCTAAGATGACTACAAACAACTCTATGCACCTAAACCAGTAAACCTGGAAGAAATGGATAAATTCCTGGACACTTGCCTCCTCCCAAGCCTAAACCAGGCAGAAATTGAAACCTTGAACAGACCAATAACAAGGCTAAAATTGAGGCAGCAATTAATAGCCTACCAACAAAAAAAAGTCCAGGTCCAGACAAGTTCACAGCTGAATTCTACCAGATGTACAAAGAGGAGCTGGTACCATTCCTTCTGAAACTATTCCAAACAATACAAAAAGAGGGAATCCTTCCCAAATCATTTTATGAGACCAAAACCCGGCAGAGAATCAACAATAAAAGAAAACTTCAGGCCAATATCCATGATGAACATAGATGCAAAAATCTTCAATAAAATACTAGCAAACTGATTGCAACAGCACATCAAAAAGCTTATCCCTCACAATCAAGTAGGCTTCATTCCAGGGATGCAAGGCTGGTTCAGCATATGCAAATCTGTAAACGTAATCCACCACATAAACAGAACCAAGGACAAAAGCCACATGATTATCTCAATAGATGCAGAGAAGGCCTTCGACAAAATTCAACAGTGCTTTATGCTAAAAACTCTCAATAAACTAGGTATCGAAGGAACATGTCTCAAAATAGTAAAAGCTATTTATGACAAACCCACAGCCAATATCATACTGAATGGGCAAAAACTGGAAGCATTCCCTTTGAAATCCGGCACTAGACAAGGATGCCCTTTCTCACCACTCCTATTCAATATAGTATTGAAAGCTCTAGCCAGAGCAATTAGGCAAGAAAAAAAAATAAAGTGTATTCAGTTAGGAAAAGAGGAAGTCAAATTGTCTCTATTTGCAGATGACATGATTGTATATTTAGAAGAGCCTATCATCTCAGCCCAAATTCTCCTTGAACTGATAAACATCTTCAGCAAAGACTCAGGATAAAAAAATCAATGTACAGAAATCACAAGCATTTCTACAAACTAATAACAAACTAACAGAGCCAAATCATGAGCAAACTCCCATTCACTATTGCTACAAAGAGAATAAAATACCTAGGAATACAACTAAAAAAGGATGTAAAGGACCTCTTCAAGGAGAACTACAAACCCCTGCTCAACGAAATAAGAGAGGACACAAACATATGGAGAAACATTCCATGCTCATGGTTAGGAAGAATCAATATCGTGAAAATGGCCATACTGCCTAAAGTAATTTATAGATTCAATGCTATCCCCATCAAGCTACCAATGACCTTCTTCACAGAACTGGAAAAAAAACACCTTAAACTTCATATGGAGCAAAAAGAGAGCCTGCATAGCCAAGAAAGTCCTAAGCAAAAAGAACAAAGCTGGAGGAATCACACTACGTGACTTCGAACTATACTACAAGGCTACATATATCAAAACATCACGGTGCTGGTACCAAAACAGAGATATAGACCAACGGAACAGAACATAGACCCTGGAGGCAACACCACACATCTACAACCATCTGATCTTTGACAAACCTGGCAAAAACAAGAAATGGGGAAAGGAGTCCCTGTTTAATAAATGGTGTTGGGAAAACTGGTTAGCAGTGTGCAGAAAGCAGAAACTGGACCCTTTCCTGACACCTTACACTAAAATTAACTCCATTTGGATTAAAGACGTAAACATAAGACCTAACACCATAAAAACCCTAGAAGAAAACCTAGGCAAAACCATTTAGGACATAGGCATAGGCAAGGACTTCATGACGAAAACACCAAAAGCATTGGCAACAAAAGCCAAAATAGACAAATGGGACCTAATTAAACTCCAGAGCTTCTGCACAGAAAAGAAACAATCATTAGAGTGAACCAGCAACCAACAGAATGGGAAAAAATTTTTGCAATCTACCCATCTGACAAAGGGCTGATATCCAGAATGTACAGAGAACTAAAACAGATTTATAGAAACAAACAAACTGGGTGAAGGATATGAACAGACACTCTTCAAAAGAAGACATATATGAGGGCAACAAACAGGAAAAAATGCTCATTATCACTTATTACTAGAGAAATGCAAATCAAAACCACATTGAGATACCACCTCATGCCAGTTAGAATGGCAATCACTAAAATATCTGGAGACAACAGATGTTGGAGGGGATGTGGAGAAATGGGAACACTTTTACATTGTTGGTGGGAGTACAAAACTAGGTCGACCATTGTGGAAGACAGTGTGGTGATTTCTCAAGGACCTAGAAATAGAAATTCCATTTGACCCAGCAATCCCATTACTGGGTGTGTACCCAAAGGATTATAAATCATTCTCTTATAAAGACACATGCACACGTATGTTCATAGTGGCACTGTTTACAATAGCAAAAACCTGGAACCAATCCAAATGCCCATTGACAATAGACTGGACAAGGAAAATGTGGCACATATACACCATGGAATATTATGCAGCCATAAAAATGGTTAGTTTGTGTTCTTTGTAGGGACATGGATGAATCTGGAAACCATCATTCTCGGGAAACTGACACAAGAACAGAAAATCATACATCACATATTCCCACTCATAGGTGGGTGATGAACAATGAGAATACATGGACACAGGGAGGGGAGCATCACACACTGGAGTCTGTTGGGGGGGTGCCAAGGGAGGGACAGTTGGGAGGTAGGAAGGTCAGGGAGGGATAACATGGGGAGAAATGCCAGATGTAGGTGACGGGGGGATGGAGGCAGCAAACCATATTGCCATGTGTGTACCTATGCAACAATACTGCTTTATCTGCACATGTACCCCAGAACCTAAAGTACAACAACAAAAAAAAATCTGTAATTTAGAAAAGCATTTGCTGACCTCCCTAAGTCAATTACACCTACTACTTTTTCTCAAATCCCATATTCCTGTTTACTGCAGTCCTTTTGACAATGCTTACATTCATGACCTTTGCATCTTCCATGTAGGCTCTATAAGCGTGGGAGCTAGGATTCTTATTTTTCTGCTCATTGTTGTATTCTCATTGTCTCATACAGTACTGGGACATGAGAGGTGTTCAAAATTCCCTGTTCATTGTGGAAAGAGAACAGGCACGCACAAAGAGTTAGGCAACTACAAAAAGAATTGAAATTTCTGCCCCAGGATTTCAAACAAATTGACATTTGAAAAAGAGTTCCAGATGCAGATGGTGTAAAGGAATGTTTTAGGGGAAGACACTGGTATATATGAAAGCACAGAACTTCTCTAGGCAAGGGTGAGTAGTTTGAAGTGCTTGCAGCATGAAATGTGCTGGGATGGGGAAAGAGCTATGATGCTGAAATGTGGAGGTAAAGATGAAAAGTAGACTGTGTGAGTTGTCAAAGTCTTTGGGTGCCAAACAAATTAGTTTAGACTTTACCACCTCTAGAGAGAAAGTTATTGTTTTCTGTCTAGTGATAGCAAGTCATTCAATAAGTTTTAGCTACAGAATGACAATATTAGATTTGATTTTGTCAAAGACAACTGGTGGCGATGTGGAGATGAGATGAAAGCACTCACGGTGGGAGTTTCTTGGAAGAGCCTACTAACTGAGTGTCTGAAAGGCTATATGATGGACTTGGGGAGCTGGCTGGGGAGGTATTTAGAAGGAAGAAACTCTGGGATGAAGTTTCCAAGTCTTTGATACGAGCATGAGGAGGGGCCACACTGCATTCACATCCTCTGGGAAGGCAGCAGGGTGAGCTTCTGCTTTATTAGTCTAGGTCTCTGACCATGGTAACCTTAGCCCCACCAGAGAACAGAGTGAGTTCTTAGTGTCTAACTTTCTTAAGCTCCCTAAGTCATAATACTAACACTATTAATATTAACCGTATATCTTCCAGATTTAGGGGGAAGCTGTCCTTTTCCCCCCAAATCTCACTTCTGCTTGGTCAGTTACACTGTGCTGCTCCGTGAGAGCTGGGCATAACTTTCACCAAGCAGCAGCGGCTGTTCTGACATTGCTTTGTTTAGAAGTTTGTGAGGATATACTTTATACATAAATATCTTCCTCATCATAATCTTCATATATGTTGTGTGTTAATGACACTAAATCCTTTAGAATAACCTGCTGTACTAATTTTTTAAAGAAAACATTCATATTAGTCTAACTCTCACACTTGACGCCTTTCATGAGAGTTGAGATAAATGGGCTGAAATAAGACAGAGGCATTTTCAGCTTCAAAGGAAATTATTTTGGAAAAGTTTGGCAGAAACAGATGAACTGTTTCAGCTTGGGGTGTTAGTGAGACACTTACTGCACCTTGTCTAAGTGATACTCACTGCTACGCTTTGTAGCTCTTCTTCCAGGTGGAACCAAACCTACATTTGCTTCCCGAAACAGGAACTGTCAGATATTAACAATGAGCTGACAGGGGAAGAAGTGAGAAATAAAGCCTGAGTCTCTAGGGAAAAGTCAGATCTCTTGCTGCTTCTTATTTTCATCACTTGGATCTCTGTTTTCTGGGGACAGAGCTTACTCTTTTGGATTCTTTCTGTTCTCGCTCCAATAGAACCTTGAGTTCTTCAGATTTTTCCTCCTGAAGCCAAAATGAAGCCTTTGCTATGACTTCATACTGCTTTTAGATAGAGACCAATGCTGAAAAGTAAGCAAAGCAGCTTCTCTAGGCTTGGGAGACAGTACGCTTTCTTTAGTTTGATCTCAAAGAAGAGAATTGATACAGATTGAGTACTAGTTGCCTGGCTATGTGCACTAAGTTGCATCTAGGCAAAGTCAGGGGCAGAGGGAGTGAACTGTGTTCTAACTCGCCTTCTCACTTTTCTGTAGCAGCAGCTACACTGAGAAATGGATAAGTGGTGGAGGATTCTGGGAGTGGAGGCAGTGTTCATAAAGTATGGAGACAGAAGGTCACATTCATCTTCATGTATGTGCACAGAATTCTCCAGAATCCTCATTGAGTGAATTGAGTTGAATCTTACTATTAAAATAACACTTCATCCTCAGGCTTGGACAAGAAACATTCTAGAGAATTCAGACTCAACAAAAAACTAGACCTTTTGGTGTAGACATAGCTATCCAAAGCAAACCACGTCAAACATGTGTATCAGGAAAGATTAAAAATGAAGCTCTCTATCTGCAGTCATTCTCCTTCAGAACCAGACAGTTACCTCAGAACATGATGCAGGAGTAAGTATTCCCTTCTGCTAGTGTTCCATGAGACTTGGCCATCGTGTTCATATGCACTCATCACATTGTATGATCATACTTTCTTCTCCAGCCTGAGCCCCCTGAAGAAAAGAGCTGTTTCTTACTCATCTTTATATTCTTGGGCTTTTACATGGAACAGGCACTAGAATTCACATTATCCAAACACTTGAGGAATTAATGACAAGGAGTGCTCTTAAAAGCCCTGCAAGGAATCTCAAGACCATCTTTGTGGTTAACAGCTCTGTGGCCTCTTATGAAAGAGGGTCATTCAGACTGTATTTGGAAATAGGGTTACTCATCCCTGGTGACTCATACTGAGCTGCAACAAGTCATATTCAAGTGCCCCCACTGTTCTGAAAAATCTACAAGGTTTTGCCCCAGCGACTTAAGAGTCTATGTTGCTATCCAAAGCAATGTACGTTTGCATGCCTAGGAAAAATGAGTCTGTAGAAGTTTTGTAACTGGTCTAACTTGTTGATAATGGAACTCAGGAATTGTATGGTGCAAATAGTAATTATTTGGTGCTGTTTCATCTAGGGGTAATGTGACTGGCAACCATGGATGAATCAATGGTCCTCATCTAACAGCTTAAAATTTGTGTGATTTTCTTCTTAGTCTCCCTCAATAGGGTGCATAAACCATGAGTAGAAACGATGTCACTTATTGCTCATCTTTGTTTCACAGCGCCTCATGCAATGCCTGTAGATAGTGGTCACGGAATAACTATTGGCAGACAAAATCAAGAAGGGAAGAAAAGACATATGATAGCTACTTTGGTTGATGTCTTTGTTTCCATTCATCCGCTACCTCTTTTCCAAATGCAGCTACCTGTTGTCCTCTGTGTCACAGAATTCCACAGGGACTTACTGGTATTTAACAAGAATTTTTCTTCTATTATTCTCTGTCTATCAAATATGCATATCACTTAGGTAGTCTCTTTGATCCCATTCAGTTGGACAAGGTATAGTTGAATTATAGCCTTTCCTTTTAATTGAAAAATGAGTAGGAAATCATGACTTTCCAACAAAGAGGATTAATTTGGACACTCTAGGTAAATAGATCCGCAGGTTCAGAGACTAGAGGCACTGAGTTAAGGTGCGCCAGCTGCCTAATATTGTATTATGCAATAGGGATGCTCTTAGTGATGTATCAGGAAAAATCTCCACTATGCAGGACATTTAAAAATCACTGGCTGCCATTCATTAAATGTCAGTAGTGCCTCTCAGTTACTATAACCATTAAAGAAATTTTCTCATGCATTTTCCAATTGCCTCTTAGTGGGAGAAGCCTGGTACTGTGCAGGGTTGAGAACCACTAGGGGGAATAGACTATGCAGGAAATGGAGATGTGTTTACTTCCTCTGAATAAATTGCATCTTTAGTGTTACCTCTTGAAAACTGTACTTCTCATCCCTAACCTATGACTCATTTCCATTTACTCAAAGCCATAAGATAGGGCAGGAAATTCTCTCACTGGATTTAAATACAGGATATCAGTTTCTTCTCAGTAAGTAAGGCTCCCAATCTTCTGACTTAGTCCTTGCAAGTATTAACCATTTACTGATAGAGATTTAGTATGGCATATTTGCTATACTAAATATGGCCCTGTGGCTACAACATAACATCCAGTTTCTATTAAAATAGTCTAAGTGACAAGATCTAATGGTGGCAATCTTTGAAAGTGATTTCACTTGTAGTATTGAGCTCTTCTCTAAGCTGAGCAAAATGCTGCCCTTAACTCCTTACCATTCAAGGAGGAAAATGTGTATGCTGATGATGTTGGCTGGGGGAGGAAAGGAGTCATAGCATAGATACATGAAGATTAATTATTATTTCTGCTATTTATCATTATCTGGCATTAATAATTTCCTGACGTTAACCAAACATCTAACAAAGAAATAGAGGTATTGTCAGAGCTGGACCTTGGCCGTTGGTATATCATTCTGGCTTTTGCCAGAACCCCACCTCCTGAAGTGCTCTGGGGTGCCATTAATATATCCAGGCTTGAGGCAGCTTGACTTTGTAACATAGCCTGTGGTTTCAGAAAATGAGAGAAGAAACAGTCCTTCTTAGAGAAGGAGATTTGTTTTTGGAGAAGTTTCTCATTACTGCCTGATTAACTGCACATTTTGGGTCACTTTGACTAAACATCAGAAAAATAGTTTCCATATGTTGTTTTTGAAGGAAATATATTAATTAAATACTACTTCTTGTTTTATAAGGCACACATGATAAAAATTCTAACAATACTAGTATTCAATAAAAAAATAACTCTGGTCTCAAAATTTCCCTTCTAAGAAGCAAGTGCTGCAAAGCATTTTCTTATTCGTTTAACATGTTCTCTGCATCCATAAGCATTTGTATATGCAGTGGTCCCTGGAAAGCATCACGGTGTACTGATAAACAGTAAAAGGCTCTGTCACATTGACTGAGTTCAAGTCCTGGCTTTACTGCATATTTACTGTGGGACAATAAACCACTCAGTCTACCTTCACAGCCCCACTTTTGCATCTCTAAAATGGGAGTAAGAGCACCTGTATCACAGGCTGTGTGATGAACTAATATATAAAAAGTTCTCAAAAGATAATCTGACTCATAGGAAGTGTAATATAAACATTAGCTATTTTGGTTTACAGTCTTTTCAGCACCATCCATAGGTAGGTAAAGCTTGATTTGAAAATTCCTCTTTTAACTCTCTTTATGTACCTGCTTATTTTATGCCTTTTTGTCATGGTCTTAACCATCATGATGACACAGTGTCCCCTTCTGAAGCATTTTTAAATCACAAGTTTTGGCGGATATACTCAGAATGTATCCTTTGGCCCTTCTCTGATTCCCTCTCCTATTGCCCTTTCTCTTTCCTCCACCCTAAGGAATTCCCTTCAGGGCATTGTGAAATTGGAGGGGTGTGCCTTGTTTCTGTGTCCCTCTCTTGGAGTGCTCCCAACTCCAAACACATACAGAAGACTATGAGACACACATCTGCCTTTCTGGTCTTCAGCAATATACCAAGCCACAGGCCCCCAGCCCTGCCTGATTGTGCCTCATTGTCCAAAATCCCTGGCTTAGCTCTTCACCCTGGGCTAGGAAGCTAATGGATGATGGCAACCCCATGTGTTCCCATATCCTGGGATCTTTGTATTCTGTCCTTGAGTCCCAGAAAAGGCAGGATCATAAGTGAATTAAAAGAGTGGTGGAATTTCAGGTATCACGTCATGGCAGCTGTGAAGATTATTTTTGGGCAGGGTCTCCTTTTAGCATCCCACAAAATGTACTTCATAGTCAGCTACCTATCCCACTCAACTCTCTCTTAGGCTTCAAATGGTGAATGCGGAAAAAAGGAAGAGCTGGCTCCTTTAAGAGAAGGTGATAATAGTATTAAATACATATTTAGCTTTTCTTCTCTGTAAATGGTAAATCTAGCTTCAGAGGTTAGTTGGACTGTTGGTAAGGATGCTTGCCTACTCCACATGACGAGTATTAGTGAGGAATTAAAACATGAACAGAATCAAAAGTTTAATTTATAATTTATTGAGTAGCTAGGAAGCCCAATTTTTCCATAAAGGAACTTAATATTAATCCAGAATAAATTATAGTAGTCACCTCCTAAAAACTGAGAGTTTAGAATGGTTTAGGTGTTCATTTTGCTTGTTTCAGCTGAACCTAGGAGAGATTTGTAATGATTTCCTTCATGTGTGTAAAGGATCACATTGGTCTAGATGAAAAGGGTCAAGTTTTGACTGTGCTTAGATAAGCCTTCTTTGCCAGGAATGGTGTTGAGCTTTGTCTTTTTCCCACCAACTGAAGCTTTAGAATATTAAGTGTTGGATGTTGTGGTAATTGGTTTCCAAATATAGCTACCTACAACACTCCTGTCTTTAGGTACATGCTTCTTCTCCCAAAAGAGTGAAATCTGGGCTGGCCTGGTGACTTGTCTTGACCAGTGAAATGCATCACAGGTGATATCCTGGGATTTCCGAGCAGAGGCCTTACAACAGCCAGAAGCTCCCACTTACCTTCTGTTGGTGCCCAGTCGCAATGCTGTGATGAAGTCCAGTCTAGACTGTAGAATGATGAGAGGCCATGTGATATCGGGGACGCTCATAATGATAAGTGGTTACCTTAAGTGTTCCAGTTCCAGTTGAGCCCCTACTCGAATACATCCACGTGAATGACTTCAGCTACATAACATGGAGCAGAAGAATCACAGAGCTGAGACTAACAACCCTCAAAACCATAGGCAATAGTAAATCATTTTTGTATACCTTTAAGTACTGGGTTGATTTTTAATGCAGTCATGTCTAACTTCAATAGGTCTTGCTTTTCTCTGAATCCCTGCAGTTTTCACTCCGCTTGTAGTTAATCCTGGGGACTTCAGGCCCAGAGGCTGCAAGGGCCCGGCTGAAAGGTAACTTGAAAAGGTAGTGAAAAGGTAGGCCAGTGATCCTTCAGGAAGGGCTACCACTGAGATTACCTTCAAGCAAGACACAGTGGGGTCTTTCTAGTGGGCCTGAGTGATGCAAAAAGGGATTTGTTTTCTTGCATGTATGGGATTCAGACAACAAATGGTTTGACAATAATCAGTGTAGCCTGCTTCAGCTAGATACAATAGTGCGGCAGCTTACTAATTTCTCGTACATTCTGGTAACTCACTTATGTAGTAATTCGTACATGTTGGCAGTAAAGTGAACTACAGGTGTGACTGTAGAAGGGACACTTTTTATTCAGGTGTGCCTGTAGAAGAGACACTACTTTTTTCTTTTTCAGTTTTCCCTGTTATTACAATTTGAATAGGAAAGGAGAGTCAAGTCATCTTTACCTACTTCCAATCTCTTTGTGCCCACACAGTTGCACTACAGAGTTTTCCAAAATATGCCCCTCGGAATGTGAGTTCAGTGATCAGGATGCTAACAGCTATTAAACAGACAAGAAAGATTTATGGGCACTCAGATTTCAGAAAATACTACATTTACGAAAATGTTAATCAGAGGCGTTTTGTGAATTCTTTTTCTTTTTTCTTGAATTTTTGTTAGACCATTGATAAATTAATATGCCTTGTGAATCTCCAGGAGGGGATTATTTTACTTTTAAAAATCATGTTTGACTATTTCAAATTCTCGCCTTCTCTAAAAGAGAAAAAAACATCTCCAGCAACTAGAATTTCACAGAAGATTCTTAAGGCACTGCCCATTTGTAGTAAGAGAATGTTGAGGAGTGCGAATACACTGTTGGAAACTCACAAATTTGCATGAAGGAAGTGCAGATGTTATGATCAAATATCTGTCGAACTACAACAGCATAATTGACATCTTGCCAGAATATCAGAGCGACACCTTTTATGGAAATCAGTTCTGTTTTCCATATGGAGAGGGGGAGAGTAAAGGATCCTTAAACATATGATTATTCCTCATTCTCTTTTTTGAATATCCTGCTGTATAACAAAATGTCAAGAAAATGTCTTCTCAATCTGTCTTCCCACCTAGAATATTTGAGTATAACTTGACAATGGTAATCATACTGACCTCAGGCCCCAGATTCTCCTTTCAGATGTCTTTCCAGTACAAGAGGCAGAGAAATTTCCAGCGGTCTCCATTTCTATCCCAACACTCAGAGTGCAGTTTCCTTTTACCCTGAAATGTTTTACATTGATCAAACCCTTATGACTTTCTGATAGTGGGTCAGAGGTTATTCCTCAGCTGGTTGATCGTGGCTGTTGCCTCATTTCTCACCCTCAACTGTAACCTGGTACTGAATTCTGCCTTGTGACTCTGGGCTCTGGCCCAAACTAATAGCAGTTTCATTACATTCCGTGATTTCATCAGAAGGGGATATTGGGGCTGCTAGGAAAGACTTATTATACCTAGTTACAGACTACAGCACCTGGCAGGAAAGGATATTCATGCTAACTGAAAGCTGGCATTAACCTTTTTAGCAAGAGCTACTTTTTGAGGATAACTAAATTTGATGAATTGCTAATACTGCGTTATCCAAGGACATTACCCAGTACAAAGTGGGATTGGTCTGACAGTTTGGGCTGCATGAACCTTCCTCTTTTTTTGTTTTTCAGAATTATAGGGTGCGGCTTCAAGCTCATTATCCTAACTTGAAGCTATAAGATGTGAACATTGTTAGGGCTTCAAGGAAGCAGAATCTGATTCTTCTAGCCACTCTCTTCTTAGGGGCCTCTCTGATGAACACATATGCAAGATTTCTAGACCAATATCAAAGAATTGCCCTGTCCCGGTCAGGGGCTCATGCCTGTAATCCTAGCACTTTGGGAGGATGAGGTGGGTGGATCACCTGATGTCAGGAGTTCCAGACCAGCCTGGCCAACATGGCAAAACGCTGTCTCTACTAAAAATACAAACATTAGCCAGGTGTGGTGGCAGGTGCCTGTAATCCCAGCTACTCAGGAGCCTGAGGCTGAAGAATCGCTTGAACCCAGGAGGCAGCAGTTGCGGTGAGCCAAGATGGCACCATTGCACTTCAACCTGGGCCAATAAAAGCAAAACTCTGTCTAAAAAAAAATTCCCTATAACTCAAATGCAAGAATGTTTTGTAAAACTGATTGGAAGACAAGGGTAAGGGCTGAGGCTGAATTGGAGCATCCTGTTTCCTTCTCCTCTGAAGTGAAGTAAACCAGGCCTGCAGTGTTGGTCTAATGTGAATTATTCCTCAAACTACACTGACAGTGACCCTGTTTCATAAAGGAGGACGAAAGATGACATAGCCAAATTAGTGAACATGCCCACCATTGAAATGTGATGCTCTGAAAAATCAGATCAGTGACTCCTCTTCCCTTTATAAGGACTGAATAAGAGAAGACGAGTGAGTACCTCATCATTTCTATTTTGTGAAGAGAGGAAGCTCAAGCTGAAAGTCGGTAGAAATATGAGCTGGGGGAAAATAAAAATCTCATTTTTTTTCCAGGTTTATTGAGTTATAATAGGCAAATAAAAATTATATATATGTAAGGTATACAGCATGACAATATTTTGTTTTGTTTTTTAATTTTATTGCATTTTAGGTTTTGGGGTACATGTGAAGAACATGCAATATTGTTGCATAGGTACACACATGGCAGTGTGATTTGCTGCCTTCATTTTTAACACAAATGTATTTTTAATGGATTCAAAAATATACATTAGATGCGAGAAATAATAGCTGGTGTTTGGTAGCACAACAGGGTGACTATAGTTAATAATCACTTACTGCATAATTCAAAATAACAAAAAGAGTAGAATTGGAATGTTCCTAATACAAAAAGGATAAATGCTTGTGGCGATACACATCCCAATTACTAGGATTTGATTTTTAAATATTGCATCCTTGTATCAAAATATCACATACACCTCATAAATTTATACAACTAATATGTATCTATAATAACTAAAAACATAAAAATTAAAAAAGATCCCTTCCGACTGGATGAAGCCTGTTAGTTGCAAATGCTTTTGCCATGTAAGGTAAAGCTAATACAAAGTTTAGCAATTTTATTGCAATTTCTTCCAAAGCATGCAGTCTGACAAATCTATAGGGCTACTTAGAACTAGGAAAGATTTCATTACTCATGGCTCATAATTACTTCTATTCAAAACCTTTATCCTTCTTGATCCCAACCCAGTAAACAGGATGACTTAGTTAACAAGTCTGGTTAACTTGTCATTTGAGAAGTGCCTATCATCTAGTGATCTGCTTGTGAATGGCACATTTTTAATTTTAACCAAAAGATAGCATTTCAGACACATCAAAACTGAAGAGCGGCCAAGAAGTACAAAAGCTCAAATACCTTGTCACTTCATAGTGTGTTATAAGGATAACTAATGGCCTGTTGAGAAGTTGTAGAGGAGATGGAAGAAATGAAACCAATATATATATGTGACTCGTGGGTGTGTGGGAAAAGAATGACACTTGACAAAGATAGATTGAATAGTATTTTCAAGGCTTATGATGGTAGGTGAGCCAATAACAGGCATTTTCCCTTAATGCCTTATTCCCATGTAACATTCTCAACTTTTCTTAGCATGTAAACCACACAGAACTCCAGAGAGAAGTAATACCTTGTTCATTTTGCAGAAAGGAGACTCAGAGAGGTTAAAATGACTTGCTCATGGTTGATCAGCTCAGGAAGTCAAAATTCTAATGCAGAGTTTCTGACTCTTAAGCCCATTGGCTTTTCCACGATATCAAACCTACCTTGGTCTTTTCATACGGTCGATTTGTCCCCTTGTATTCATCCCTGATGTCCTTGCCACTGTTCTCCCTTTTAACTGAGCCCAGAACTAGGAGGCAATATGAGTAAATTGATGTCAGAAACCAGTTTATAGAGAGCCTGTCACAGATTGGATGCAGAACCTCAGGCTAATTTGCATCCATTGAAAGCTGTCCAGCTGATTCTGTCTTGACCACAAGAATGACAGAGGGGTCTTGTAGTCTATACAGTGATATACATATGGGATGGTGAAATTTTTTTTAGCTAATTTATTTCTAATATATGAAAGGAAGCCATTTTTGAAATGGAGATAAGCAGAAGGCTAACTGAAACACAGTGAAAAGTCCAATTTCTAGTAGTTTCTTATAAATTTGTGCTTAAAAGGCAAAAGGTGCTTAAAAGAGCGAAGGTATCCATGGTTGTAGGTTTGTAACACAGGCATCTTCCCAAGGGTAAAGTTAACAATTTGTTATCTTTTCTCACTGATTTGAGATCCGTGAGAGGTGAGCAGAACCACTTGCCATTTATTTTTCAAGGAATATCAGACTTTGACAGATACAGTGGGCAGGATATTCTTTCTGAAGCCTCCATTTCAAATCTTGTAATGTTAAAGGAGGGCAAAAATGAGTTCTCTCTGTTTGCATGATTTTCTCCAATGAAATAGAAGGGCTTACTGCAAATATCATATTTTCCCTTGGTGTGGAGCAGAATGAGAAGCCTACTTGGGAAAGCAAAGCTTTATTGCATTTTGCAACAGGTTTTAATAATTTTGGGATTGTACTGTCCTCTTGGATCACATCCCAGCTCCAGATAACTCATGTTGGTTTTCTAAAGGTATGAAACATTGAAAAAGAAATGTACAGAGAAAAACAATGAACTCAGTAGCCATTACCTACCTCTATCAAATGCTACAATTTTTCCGTACTTGTTTCAGTATGATTTAAAATGAAAGAAACAAGACAGAGACAGAGAAACTCCCCTGTTGCCCTCACCTATTACATTCTCTACCTTCCTTTTCCTCCATCTATCAGTATCCAGAATTCGACGTTCATGTTCCTGTCCTTGGTTTTTAAAATGTATATTTGTTAGTAGAATCACACATAGAGAAGTGAGCAAATCATAAGTGATATATAATTTCATACGTAATGATTGTATTCCTCTCAATGGATAGTTACCAAGTATATACACTGTCACCTGGATAAATGTAACTTCTACCTTATCCATATATAGACTGTTGCCAGGACTCCAGAAGCCTCCCCTGGGCACCCTAATAATCATTATTCCTTCAAAACTAGTGAGTATTCTAATCTTTGTCACAAGTGATTAGTTTTACCTGTTTTTGAAATTTATATGAATGGAATTATACTATTTTGTGGCAAGCTTCTTACATTCAACATTCTATTTATGAGATTGATACATGCAGTTGCTTGTTAGCAGTTCATTCTTTTTATTGTTGTATAGTAAACTTTATAAATATGTAGTTTACATATCTATTCTACAAATGATAACTGTTTGGGTGTTTTGACTGTTATATGAATATTGCTGCCAGGAGCAGGACTGAAACTATGATGAGTCAAGAGAGGTGCCTGAGATGCAACAGAAGAAAGCAGTTGCTCTCAGGATGATAATGGCATGTGTACGAACCTGAGAGTGACTAGTAACTCCTTAGATATTGAGCCCTGGGTCCCTCTCTTACTTCAGCCTGCCCAGGCACTGACTAGGAGCAACCTTGCCTGTGTTTTTGTATTTCTATTAGTATATATCTTGGAGTGAAATCAATACATCATAGGATCTGTGAACATTCAGCTTTTAAAGTTACCGCCAAGGAGTTTCCTACACGATTAAACCAATTTTACATTTAACATTGTATGAGAATTCCAGGTTGTCTACATCTTTGCAATATTTGATATTGTCAGCGATTCTATTCTTCATTGATCCTTTGGATATTATCTTTTTGAAAGCGTCTGTCTTTATTCCCATAAGAAAATGTTTTATCTGGGGTTATCTGTTTGGAGTTATGTGCATTTTTTTTTCCTTGTTGACTTGTAGGAGTTTTTTATACATTTTGGACACCAGGCCAAAATACACATTTTAGTTTGCAAATATTTTCTCCTGTTCTGTAGGTTGTCAGTTTACCCTGTTGATGGTTTCTTTTCTTTTTCTTTTTTTTTTTTTTTTGTGCTCTGCAGAAGCCTTTAGTTTAATTTGGCTCCATTTGTCAATTTTTGTTTTTGTTGCAATTGCTTTTGGTCATCCCTGTCATAAAATCTTTATCAAGGAAATGTCCAGAATGGTATTTCCTAGGTTTGTTGCCCAGGCTGGAGTGCAACAATCTCGGCTCACCAAACCTCTCCCTCCCAGGTTCAAGCGATTCTCTTGCCTCAGCCTCCCAATGTCTGGGATTACAGGCATGTGCCACCATGCACAGCTAATTTTGTATGTTTAGTAGAGATGGGGTTTCTCCATGTTGGTCAGGTTGGTCTCGAACTCCCGACCTCAGGTGATCTCTCCACCTCGGCCTCCCAAAGTGCTGGGATTACAGGCATGAGCCACCATGCCCAGCCTATTAAGTTTTTAATTTATGTTGAGTTGATTTTTGTATAAGGTATAATGAAGTGGTCCAGGTTCAATCTTTGGCATACAGCTATCCAGTTATTCCAGTACTATTTATTGCATAGGCAGTTCTTTCACAATCGCTTTTGTTGATGTAGTTGAAGATCAGATGGTTGCAGATGTGCAACCCTATTTCTGTGTTCTCTAACCTGTTCCATTGGTCCATGTGTCTGTTTTTGTCCCAGTACCATGCTGTTTTGTTTACTTTAGCCTGGTAGTTTAGTTTGAAGTCAAGTAGTGTGATGTCTCTGGCTTTGTTGTTTATGTTTAGGATTGCCTTGGCTTTTCAGGTTCTTTCTGGCTCCATGTGAATTTTAGAATAGTTTTTTTTTTCCTAATTATGTGAAAAATGTTCTTTGTAGTTTCATGGGAATAGTATTGAATCTGTAAATTTCTTTGCATAGTATGATCATTTAACAATGTTGATTCTTCCTATTCATGAGCATGAAATGCATCCAACAAAGGCCTTGTATCCAGAATCTATAAGGAAATTAAGTCAATTGACAAGTAAAAAACAAATAATCCCATTAAAAATGGACAAAGAACATGAACAGACACTTCTCAAAAGAAGATATACACATGGCCAATAAGCATATGAAAAAAATTCTCAATGCTGCTAATCAGTAGAGGATTAAAAAAAAAACTGCAGTGAGATACTATCTCACACTAGTCAGAATGGCTATTATCAAAAAGTCAAAAAATAACTTGCTAATGATGTTGCAGAGAAAAGGGAACGCTTATAAGCTGCAGACGGGCATGTAAATTAGTTCAGCCACTGTGGAAAAACTGGAGGTTTCTCAAAGAAATAAAAAGAGAACTACCATTCATACCAGAAATTCCATTACTGGGTATATGTATTCAAAGTAATATAAATTGTTCTACCATAAACACACACACACATACATGTTCATTGCAGCACTATTCACAATAGCAATGACATGAAACCAACCTAAATGCCCATCAGTGATGGACTGGATAAATAAAATGTGGTATATATATACCGTGGGATACTACACAGCCATAAAAAAAGAATGGGATTATGTCTTTTGCAGCAACATGGATGAGGCTGGAGGCCATTATTCTAAGCAAATTAATGCAGGAGCAGAAAACCAAATACCACATGTTCTCATTCATAAGTGGGAGCTAAACATTGAGTACGCATGGGCACAAAGAAGGGAACAATATAAACCAGGGCCTAAATGAGGCTGGAGAGTGAGAATTAAAAAAACAAAACAAAACAAAACAAACACTCTTATGCTTATTACCTGGGTGATGAAATCTGCACACTAAACACCCAAAACACATAATTTACCCATGTAGCAAACCTACGCATATACCCCCTGAACATGAAATAAAAGTTGAAAGGAAAAAAATATGTATTTTAAAACTTCTTTTAAAGATGCTTTTCCTCTCTGACTTGACCTTTCATTTTTTAATGGCTTCTTTTGATGGGCAGAAATTGTGCATTTTTAGTGACTTCAGTTTTTCAGTCTTCCATTTATCATCGAGTTCTTCTAATTATGTTTTCTTTGCTGAACTCGAGATCATGAAGATAGTGTCCTATGTTACTTACCTTCTAAATGCTTTATTTTTTTTATCCTTTAATATTCATATTTAGAATCCAAGTGGTGTTGACATTTTTTTTTTTTTTTTGAGTCAGGGTCTCGTGTTGATGCCCAGCCTGGAGTGGAGTGGTGTGATCGATCGCAGCTCACTGCAACCTCCACCTCCCAGGTTCAAGCAATTCTCCTGCCTCAGCCTCCTGAGTAGCTGGGATTACATGTGCTCGCCACCAAACCTGGCTAATTTTTTTTGTATTTTTAGTAGAGACAGGGTTTCACCATGTTGACCAGGCTGGCCTCGAACTCCTAACCTCAGGTGATCCACCCACCTCAACCTCCCGAAGTTCTGGGATTACAGGCATGAGCCACCATGTCCAGCTGGTGTTGACTTTTATGTATGATGTGAGGAAAGTGTCAAAGCTAATTTTTGCATATATTATTCAGTTGATTAAGGATAATTTATTGAAAAGATTACACTTTCCTCACTGTGTTCCAATCAAAACTTTGTTCTAAATTAGGATCTGTTTTTAGATATTATGTTCAGTTCAACTGTACCAATTAAAGGATATTCTATTTTTCTCTGTTTAATTGTTATGCTTTTGTATTTCTTTCTCTTGCCTAATTGCAATGGCTAGGCCTTCCAGCACAACATTGAATAGAAGTGACGAGAATGAACATTCTTGTATTTTCCTGGCATTAAACAGGTTTTCTGTATTTTAAAGTTAACCTTTTTAGCTGTAGGTCCTCCTGAGATGTTTGTTATAATGTTGAGAAATTTGCTTCTTAGTTGCATTTTTAACATGAATGGGTAACAAATTGTATCAGTATTTTTTCTGTAACTGTTAAAATTATCATAATTATTTTCCTTTAATCTGTTACTCTGATATTGTTTCTTTTTTTAATCACGTTTGATTTTTATAAATTAGAACAATCTTGAATTCTTGAGATAAACCCCACTTGTCCATGACACATGTTTTTATGTATTTCTGTATTCTATTTGCTAATATTTTATTATTATTGAGTCTATGTTCATGAGAGATACTAGCATCTAACATTCTTTTCTTGAATGTCTGTTTGTGTCCTGATGTCAACATTATACAGGGCTTATAAAATGAGTTGTGGTATATTATCACCCCCTTTTTAAAAAGAATGATATAAAGTTGGTGTAATTTATTTCTTAAATGTTTAATAGAATTCACCAGTGAAACCATCATGGAATAGAATTTTCTTTGTGGGGATTTTTTATTACTAATTTATTTAATAAATATAGGACTACTTATAGTTTCCATTTCTTGTTGTACTAGTTTTTGCAAGTTTTTTCAAATAATTTATACAGTTAATATACATTGACAAGTTTATTGACATAAACAGTTCACTTTTTTACTTGTTTTCTTTTTAATGTCTACAGTACAAGTAGTGATATCCTTTTATATATGATGTTCAGAATTTATGCTTTCTGTATTCATTTTTTGATAACTCTTACTAGGAGGCTTTTCATTTTATTACTATTTTTCAAAGAAAAACTTTTGGCTTTTATGTGTTTTTTCTAATTTTTGTATTAATGTTTACTGGCACATTATTATTTTCTCTCTTCTACTACTTTTGTGCTCAGTTTGCTACTCTTTCTAAACTCCTTAGTGTGGAAGCACAGATCATTGTGTCCTTTCTCCTTTACTAACACAGGCCTTTAAGTTGTAAATTTCTTTATGAGTACTCTTTCAGTTGCACTTCACAAATTTTGACTTATTGTTTTTTATACTATTTAGTTTAAAATATCTTTTAAAGTTTTCCTTGTGGTGTTATCTTTAACTCCTGAGTTATTTATAAGCATTTTGTTTACATTCTAAATGTTTGGGGATTTTTTAGACATCTTATTGATTTCTGATTTAATACTGTCATGATCAAATAACATACCTTTTATGATTATGATTCTTTAAAATTTATTGAGACTTCTTTTGTTTGTTTTGTTTTGTGTTTGTTTTGAGACAGAGTCTTGCTCCTTTGCCCAGGCTAGAGTGCAGTGGTGCGATCTTGGCTAACTGCAACCCCCACCTCTTGGGTTCAAGTGATTCTCTTGCCTCAGCCTCCCAAGTAGCCGAGACTACAGGGGCACACTACCACACCCGGCTAATTTTTGTCTATTTAGTAGAGATGTGGTTTCACCATGTTAGCCAGGCTGGTCTCAATCTCCTGGCCTCATGATTCATCCACCTTGGCCTCCCAAAGTGCTGGGAATATAGGTGTGAGCCACCGTGCCCAGCCAAGACTTGTTTTATAGCCCAGCATATGATCTGCCTTGGTGAATGTCTCAATTCCACTTGAGAAGAACGTGTCTTCTGCTGTATGTTAGATATAGTAATCTACAAATGATAATTAGGACACCCATGTTGGGATGCAGTGACACAATCATAGCTCACTGTGGTCTTGAACTCCTGGGTTCAAGTGATCTTCCTGCTTCAGCTTCCTGAGTAGCTGGAACTACAGACACATGCCACTACACCTGACTCTTTATAAAAAAAAATTTTCATAGAGACTTCTTATATTATCCAGGTTGATCTCCAATTCCTTGCCTCAGGTGATTCTTTTAACTTGGCTTCCCAAAGTCTTAGGATTATAGGCATAAGCCACTGCACCCGGTCAACATTTTCTTTAATTTTCTTTATTTAATCCACTCAGGTGCTCACTCAGTGAGCACCTGAGTGGATTCTATGTCTCAACTATTGTGAATACTGCTGCAATAAACATAAGGATACATGTGCCTTTTTGGTAGAACAATTTATTTTCCTTTGGGTATATACCCAGTAATGAGATTGCGCTTTGAGAAATTGCCAAAGTGCTCCACAGTGGCTAAATGAATTTACATTCCCACCAAATGTATATAAGCATTCCCTTTTCTCTGTAGCCCCACCAAAATTTGTTAATTTTTGGCTTTTGGATAATAGCCGTACTGACTATTGTGAAATGGTATCTCATTATTGAAGTGCACTTCTCTGATGATTAGCGATGATGAACATTTTTTTCATCTTTGTTGGCTGCTTATATGTTTTCTTTTAAAAGCACCTATTCATGCCCTTTGCCCACTTTTTGATGGGGTTTGTTATTTGTTTTTTGCTTTATGATTTACTTAAGGTTTTGATAGATTCTGGATACTAGGCCTTTGTTAGATACATAGTTTGTGAATATTTTCTCTTGCTATGTTGATTATCTGTTAACTTGATTGATGCTTTCCTTGCTGTGCAGAAGCTCTTTAGTTTGAGCTGGTCTCACTCATCAATTTTTGTTTTTGTTGCAGTTGCCTCTGAGGACTTAACCATAAATTATTTGCCAAGACTGATGTTGAGAAGGATATTTTCTAGATCTTTTATAGAACTTTTATAGTGTGTACAGTTAAGTCCTTAATCTCTTGTGTTATTTTTGTATATGGTGATAGACAGGGGTTCAGTTTCATTCTGCTGCATATGAATAGCCAATTATTCAAACACCTTTTATTGAATAGGAAGTTCTTTCCCCATTGCTTATTTTTGTGAACCTTTTGAAGATGTGATGGTTGTAGGTGCACATCTTTATATCTAGGTTCTCTATCTTGTTCCATTTTTTTGTGTGTCTGTTTTTGTACTTTGCTGTTCTGTTTACTATAGCCTTGTCATATAGTTTTAAGTCAGGTAATATGATGGTTTGGTTTGTTTTGTTTTTTTTTTCTTAGAATTGCTTGGCTATTCTAGTTCTTTTTTGGTTCTGTATGAATTTTAGAATAATTTTTTCTAATTCTGTGAAAATGATTTTGGTAGCTTGATTAGAATAGCATTGGATCCTTAAATTGTTTGGGGTAGTACGACCATTTTAATAGTACTATTTCTTCCAATCCATGAACATGGAATGTTTTCGATTTGTTTTGTCATCTCTGATTTCTTTCAGCAGTGTTTTGTAGATCTCTTTATGGAGATATTTCACCTCCCTGGTTGGATGTATTTCTGGGTTTTTCTGTGTGTGTGTTTTACTTTTTTTGGACTATTGTAAATGATATTATGTTCTTGGTTTGTCTCTTAGCTTGGATGTTATTGATATATAGAAATGGTACTGATTTTTATACATTAGTTTTGTATCTTGAATTTTTACTGAAATTGTGTACCAGTTCTAGGAGCCCTTTGGTGGGTTCTTTAGAGTTTTCTAGGTATAGAATAATATCTTCAGTGAAGAGAGGTAGTTTGACTTCTTTTTTCCTATTTGGATATCTTTTAGTTCTTTCTCTCTTTTTTTCTTTATTTCTTATTTTTTTTAAAAAAAAAAAGAGATACATGTGCAGAATGTGCAGATTTGTTACACAGGTATACATGTGCCATGGTTTGCTGTACCTTTTGCCCCATCCTCTAAGTTTCCTCCCCAGACCCCCTAATCCCCAACAGGCCCTGATATGTGTGGTTTCCCTCCCTGTGTCCATGTGTTCTCAATGTTCAGCTCCCACTTATGAATGAAAACATGTGGTGTTTGGTTTTCTGTTCTTGTGTTAGTTTGATGAGAAGGATGGCTTCCAACCTCATCTATGTCCCTGCAAAGGATGTGATCTCATTCCTTTTCATGGCTGCATAGTATTCCATGGTGTATATGTAGCACATTTTCTTTATCCAGTCTATCATTTATAAGCATTTGCGTTGGTTCTATGTCTTTGGTATTGTAAATAGTGCTGCAGTAAACATGTGTGCATATGTTTTTATGGTAGAACAATTTATATTCCTTTGGGCATGTACCCCCTAATGGGATTGCTGGGTCAAATAGTATTTCTGGTTCTAGATCCTCGAGGAATCACCATACTGTCTTCCACAATGGTTGAATTAATTTACATTCCGAACACCAATGTAAAAGTGTTCCTATTTCTCCACAGCCTCACCACCATATATTGTTTCTTGACTTTTTAATAATTGCCATTCTGACTGGTGTGAGATGGTATCTCATTGTGGTTTTTATTTGCATTTCTCTGATGTTAGCAATGAGATTTTGTCCTTATGTTTGTTGGCCACGTAAATGCCTTGTTTTGAGAAATGTCTGTTCATAGTGTTTGCCCAATTTTTGATGGGGCCAATTTTTTTTCTTGAAAATATGTATAAATTCCTTGTAAATTCTAGATATTAGGCCTTTTTCAGATAGGTGATTGTCTTCCAAAAGAACAAAATTTAAAAATTTTAAGACTGAAATCTTCAGCTACTGTTCTGGTGATGAGTGCCTTCATCCTTTCCTGGCACTTAAGTCTTTAGGCTTAATTTATGCTGGGTTTTTCTCTGCTTTCTGCTTCAGCTTTTCATCTTCTCATCGAACCTTATTATTCTCCAGACCAAATATGAGGTTCTGAATGGTGACCAGCCTAATGACACACGAAATATACAAAATTTGGAGTCATATAGACATGACTTCAAATTTCAGCTTCATCACTTCCTGCTATGTGACCTTGGGCATGTTCCTTAACCTCTCTGTTTCTCAGTTTTCTCATCTGTAAAAGAGGAGTAATAATTTCTACTTCAAAATATTTCTGTGAGTTATTGGGGTCAATGTATGCTAAGGTTTAAAAGTGTCTATTGTTTTTCTTAAAAGTATCTAGGGTTTTTCTAATGACAGCAAAAGTTTAAAACCTAAGGGAGATGTTCTATTTCCTTTCTTCTGTGACTTATTGTGGTTGTTATTGGTTTAGTTTGCTATGCACATTCCTGATAAAGTAAACATATATGTGCCATGTTGAAAAAGCACTTTGGTAAAAGCCTTTTTCTTTTCTGTGGGATCTGAGCAAAATATTTTGCTGGATGCACATTATTGGTGCATGATGCAAATTGCCAAATGCATATTTCTCTTGGGATAAAAATTCTAATCACATATTTTCTGGGTTATTGGCCCAGCATCCTTTTAGTGATAATATAATGTCTAATTAAAACAAAGTAGTTGCTCTTCTTCTTAAGAGTCCTTTGCTCAGATGTAGCTTCTTCCTCAGGTCTCTCATTTCTCAGTGCATAAAAAAGTTAACATGAAATATTATTTGGAAAATATAATACTGTTATTATCCCCTCCTCCAGAGCTAAATCTGTCATCCTGGACATAAACCACACACAATATTCTAGTCCTGAATGTGGAAATTCCACTCTTGGAAGAATTTACTGTGAATGGCAAATCAGGGAAAGTGTTTTGTGCCATCTGAAACCAACCTCACAAATCTACTGATTTTGACAGGTTATTCAGAAATCATAGAAAATAACAGAGGAATGTGTAATGTTATGTGAGATCACAGGGGAGGGCCACTGCATTGGCTTAGTGGGAGTTGGTGTTAGTCATGTAAGATTTACTTGTAGAGTCATTGATGGGTCATCATGATAAAGCCAGATATTGAGAATAAATTTCTGACCCTGTATCAGTATGTCAGTCAGCCCACCAACCAACCCAAAAGATCAAATGCTACTACACAAAATATTTCTCAAGTTAGATGTTTTCAGCAGTGCAGGCTTCCATGTCTTTTCTAGCCTGTGTTTTCTGGGATGTGTTCTTCTATACTTTTAACCCATATTTCACAAAACAAAACATTCTAATACCTCTCATGATTATGTATTTATATGTGCATGTATATGAAATAAAGGATTTGGCAATAATAGTAACACAGCTGACCCTCACTTGTGGACCCAGTGGCGGTGAAACCATGATGCTTTTCAGTGTGATTTTTCCTTTCATTAAAGTTCTTCAAAAAGTTTCTTTGAACTTCGAAGAATGAGGTTTTTCTCCTTTATTCTTCTAGATATACTGACCCTTCAATTACTTCAAGGATCTTTGAGTTTCCATTTTTATGGTTTAAGTTTAATAGACCCCAATTTTGTTTACACTGTCAACCTTTTACCAGTGTTTATTTTTTGTGGTCCCTTTCAGGGCCTAATCAGTAAGATCTATGGCTAATGTATAGCCTAAGAGCCCCTTAAGTAATCTAAGAGTTGTTGCTAATTACATCAATTAATTCTCCAGCAGAGAATGCCACAGCATTGAGAAAGCGTTGTAGACTTCTGAGATTACCCAGACAAAATTGTTATTCAGCAAGTATTCTTTTTTCAAGTCTATAAGTATCATGGATTTGGGTAAGAGTGAGTTGTTGAGCAGTAACAACTAAAATGATAAATCAATTAGCTACTGTGACTAAGACTGTGTCTTTTATGGCCAAAGGAGATGATAACATTAGGAAATAGCAATTGCCTCAATAGACCTTACTATTTTTCTCTCCAATGAGAGATATGCTGAGACTTTCTGCCCAAGAAATTATCAGCAATTATGAAGCTGGCTGTATCAATAACATCTACTATGTACTTGACAATGGGCCTAGTGTTGAGGGCAGAGTCGTAAACAAGACTGCCACGATCAATAATCATCATCATCATCTCAGAATTCATGAAGTTTCCAGTGTATGGGGGATATAGACATCACACAAAACATTATATATTTAATTATAAATTTGATAAGATTTTAAAAGAGCATAGGAAACTTTGAAAGCTTGAAACAGATTCCTCTGTCTCATTTAGGAAAAGATTACTTAATGACTGAAGGATATTACAAGCTTGGGGACATTGCATGTTCTCACTTATTGGTGGAATTTAAAAATCAAAACAGTTGAACTCATAGAGAATAGATGGATGGTTACCAGAGGCTGGGAAGGGAGTGAGGGACTTGGTGGAAGAGGTAGGGAAGGCTAATGGGTACAAAAAATAGTTAGAAAGAATAAGATCTACCATTTGATAATATAACAGTGTAACTATAGTCAATAATGATTGTATACTTTAAAATAACTTAAATAGTATAATTGGATTGTTTGTAACTCAAAGGATAAATGCTTGTGGGGAGGGGTACCCCATTCCCCATGATGTGATTATTTCACATTGCATGCTTGTATCAAAATATCTTATGTACCCCATAAATCTATATATACCTACTATGTACCTACAAAAACTAAAAATTAAATAAAAAATGAAATTAAAAAGGAGCAAAGAATAAAGACAATA
>NW_016107488.1:664237-665268 GCF_001604975.1 Cebus imitator | reverse complement strand
TATATATATATATATATATATATATATATATATATATGTTTATATATATATCTACTATGTACTCACAAAAGTAAAACAAATTTTTTTTTAAAGTTAGCTTTGTTGAGAAAGGTAGTATTTCGGGCCAAAACAGCATGAGGGAAGGACAAAGGGTATAAATAGGCTTGGGATATTGAAGAAGCTGAAAGACAACAGTATATATATGATGAGGTATGGGAAAGAGGGAGACACAAGATGATTTGGGAGGATTTTCAGGATCAAGTCTCATCTATGTCATTAGACACATTACTATGAACATTAGTAATAGCCAACTGAGACTTTCTGGACCTGACTGTGCTGGGAGAAAGGGTATGTTTTGTGTATCCATGGAAACTATTATTTGAAGTATCATGTGCTTTGCTTCACTAAAGATAGAAAATAAAATGTTTCAATTCTGCATTATTTTCCAAGACATATTGTTTGTTAGTGTTGTTGACTTTTAAGGTTAATTTTTGCTGGGGGTGAGATAGGGACTCTCTTGGGTAAACAAACTAGGAGTTGATGCCTTTGGTCAATTCATCCTTGGCTTGATACTAGCTTCTCATAAGAAAGTGACTTGGACTTTTTTTGGTTGGTAAGCTATTAATTGCTGCCTCAATTTTAGACCTTGTTATTGGTGTATTCAGGGATTCAACTTTTTCCTGGTTTAGTCTTGGGAGAGTATAAGTATCCAAGAATTTATTCATTTCTTCTAGATTTACTGGTTGATTTGCATAAAGGTGTTTGTAGTATTCTCTGATAGCAGTTTGTATTTCTGTGGGATCAGTGGTGATATCCCCTTTGCCATTTTTTATTGCATCTATTTGATTCTTACCTCTTTTCTTCTTTATTAGTCTGGCTAGCAGTCTATCTATTTTGTTGATCTTTTCAAAAAACCAGCTCCTGGATTCTTTTGAATTTGTTTATCTTGCTCATATAGTTCTTTTTTTTTCTTTTTCTTTGGGACGGAGTTTCGCTCTTGTTACCCAGGCTGGAGTGCAATGGCGCGATCT
>NW_016107488.1:662870-664087 GCF_001604975.1 Cebus imitator | reverse complement strand
GGCCTCATATAGTTCTTTTAATCACGACTTTATGGTGTCGATTTTAGATCTTCCCTCATTTCTCTTGTGAGCATTTAGTGCTGTAAATTTCCATCAAGACACTGTTCTAAATGTGTCTCAGAGATTCTGGTACATTGTGTCTTCATTCTCATTGGCTTCGAAGAACATCTTTATTCCTGACTTCATTTCATGATTTATCCAGTAGCCATTCAGGAGCAGGTTGTTCAGTTTCCAAGTAGTTGTGTGATTTTGAGAGAGTTTCTTAGTCCTGAGTTCTAATTTAATTGCACTGTGGTCTGAGAGACTGTTTAACCTACCTACCAAAAAAAGTCCAGGACCAGACAGGTTCACAGCCACATTCTACAAGAGGTACAAAGAGGAGCTGGTACCATTCCTTCTGAAACTATCCAAACAATACAAAAAGAGGAAATCCTCCCTAACTCATTTTATGAGACCTACATCGTCCTGATACCAAAACCTGGAAGAGATACACTAAAAAAGAAAAACACATCAAAGGGCTTATCCATCATGATCAAGTCGGCTTCATCCCTGGGATGAAAGGCTGTTAACATATGTGAATTTATAAATGTAATCCATCACATAAAAAGCCCTCTCTCATCACTCTTATTCAACATAGTATTAGAAGTTCTGACCAGGACAATCAGGCAAGAAAAAGAAATAAAGGATATTCAGTTAGGAAAAGAGGAAGTCAAATTGTCTCTATTTGCAGATGACATGATTATATATTTAGAAGACCCTGTCATCTCAGCTCAAAACCTCCTTAAGCTGATAAACAACTTCAGCAAAGTCTCAGGATAAAAGTTTGATGTGCAAAAATTACAAGCATTCCTATACATCAGTAACAGACAAACAGAGAGTAAAATCATGAGTGAACTGCCATTCACAATTGCTATAAGGAGAATAAAATACCTAGGAATACAACTAACAAGGGATGTGAACAATTTCTTCACAGAGAACTATGAACCACTGCTCAAGGAAATAAGAGAGGACAAAAACAGATGGAAAAACATACCATGCTCATGGTTAGGAAGAATCAATATTGTGAAAATGGCCATACTGCCCAAAGTAATTTGTAGATTCAATGCTATCCCCATTAAGCTACCATTGACTTTCTTCACAGAATTGGAAAAAAGACACCTTAAACTTCATATGAAACCAAAAAAAGCCTACATAGCCAAAACAACGCTAAGGAAAAA
>NW_016107488.1:623456-662820 GCF_001604975.1 Cebus imitator | reverse complement strand
AAAAAAAAAAAAAAAAAAGAAAACGAAAAAACAAAAAACAAAGCTGGAATCATCACACTACCTGACTTCAAACTATACTACAAGGCTATAGTACTCAAAACAGCATGGTACTGGTATCAAACAGAGATATAGACCAATGGAACAGAACAGAGGCCTCAGAAATTTATAACACCACACATCTACAATCATCTGATCTTTGACAAACCTGATAAAAACAAACAATGCAGAAAGGATTCCCTGTTTAATGAATGGTGTTGGGAAAACTGGCTAGCCACAGGCAGAAAGCTGAAACTGGATCCCTTCCTTATGCCTTATGCAAATATTAACTCCAGATAGATTGAACATTTAATAACACTATAAAAGCATAATACATAACACTATAAAACACTAGAAGAAAACCTAGGCAATACCATTCAGGACATAGACATGGGCAAGGACTTTGTGACTAAAACACCAAAAGCAATGGCAACAAAAGCCAAAATAGACAAATGGGATCTAATTATACTAAAAAGCTTCTATACAGCAAAATAAACTATCACTAGAGTGAACTGACAACCAACAGAATGGGAAAAAAAGTTTGTAATCTACCCGCCTGACAAAGGGCTAATATCCAGAGTCTACAAAGAACTTAAACAATTCACAAGAAAAAAAAATAATCACAACAAACATATGAAACAAAGCTCATCATCACTAGTCATTAGAGAAATGCAAATCAAAACTACATTGAGATACCATCTCATGCCAGTTAGAATGATGGTCATGAAAAAATCTGGAGACAACAGATGCTGGAGAGGATGTGGAGAAATAGGAACACTTTTACACCGTTGGTGGGAGTATAAATTAGTTCAACCATTGTGGAAGACGGTGTGGCAATTCCTCAAGGATCTACAAATAGAAATACCATTTGACACACCAATCCCATTACAAAGAATTATAAATAATTCTATTATAAAGACACATGCACACGTATGTTTATTGTGGCACTGTTTACATAGCAAAGGCTTAGAACCAACCAAAATGCCCATCAATGATAGACTGGATAAAGAAACATGGCACATATACACCATAAAATACTCTTCAGCCATAAAAAACAATGAGTTCATGTCCTTTGCAGGTACATAGATAAAGCTGGAAACCGTCATTCTCAGCAAACTGACACAAGAACAGAAAACCAAACACCGCATGTTCTCACTCATAAGTGGGTGTTGAACAATGAGAACACATGGACACAGAATGGGGAACATCACACACTGGGGCCTGTTGGGGGCTGGCAGGACAGGGGAGGGACAACAAGGGTTGGGGGGTTAAGGGAGGGATAGCCTTAGGAGAAATACTTAATGTAGATGACGGGGTAATGGATGCAGCAACCACCATGGCACCTATGTAACAAACCTGCCTGTTTTGCATATGCACTCCAGAACTTAAAGTATAATTAAAAAAAATTTTTTTAAACGAAAATTACCTGACAGATTCCTAACATGCTTCCTGGTATGGCGAAATATTCACCTTAAACAACTAGGAATGAGATGTTATTTCAAAATAAGCCTTTTGGGTAGTCATTTATTCTGAGACACACACCATAGCATTCTATTGGTTTTCACACACAACAATGTTTGTTTCAACGCAACAGGCTAAGCTCTCATCCTTATTTTAAGAATTTAAAATTTTTTGAAATAAAACATAAATTAAAACTTTGTGCTGGAGAAGAGACACTGACCTCAGCTTCATTTATTTGTTCAAGCCAGATAATTACATCAATAGAGAGCGATGAACCAATTGGAAACACTAAAATGTTGGGCCTAGTAATATTGTTTCTACTTGGATTTGAAGGAGCACTTCTAAAACCCTTCAAAATAGATAAAGGAAACTGCTTGCTCTGCTTTTTAAGTGCTCTAGCCCCTTGAATGTCCTCTCAGTGCCTCTTAGTTTGCTAGAAAAATATCTTAAAATGGAGAAAGGTAAAATCAAGCACTCAGTCCCATATAAGACAGAAGTGTGCTGGGGGTGGACTTCTGTCTTTCTTTGCTTTTCCATTCCTATCTAAGTCACTGGAGTCAGTATCTTTTTAATGGTTTTTCTGCTTTTTGTTTTTTGTTGTCATTTGCGATGTATTACAAATCCCATAGAGCTTGCAGAAAAGTGCTTTCTAAAATTCCATTTGCTCAGATAGCCATTTTCATATATACTTCCCTGTACAAGGAAGGGGAGGAAAGGGCAGATAATTTTAAAAGTAGTACCCAGGAAGAGGCAAGTTGGGAAGTGAGCCGGTATATGAATACAAGGGTCTGCTCTGGTGAGTTTGGAGGGGCCAAATAATGGCACATTTGTTTCAAAAGCAAAGTAATTGGAGGTCAGTGGTGAGATGCAGGAGAACAAAGTGAATAGGCTCTGTTTTCTTGGCGAAATGTATGATCAGATCAACTAAATGTGAGGTAAGTTTTAGGAATGATCAGGAATCTTGGAGAAAGCAAATATTTGCAATGTATTTTGGTTTAGAGTTATGATGTTTGTTTTTGAGATAAATACAATGCAATGAATATTGTATCTTGTAAGAAGGTGTTAGCTGACTTAAATTGCAACTTAGATGCTTTTTTTCCTTGATTATATTCTGGTAGAAGAGCTCTTCATTATTAAAGAAAAATGTATGTGCGAACTGGAATTTTGCATTGAATCTCCCTTTCTTATCATATATTATAACTTCTTAATATATTTTATGGGATTGATCTCCAGTTGACAGTGACTTCTAACATATTAGATTTAATTTCTCTTTTCATGAACCATTTCAGCATTTCTATCAAATATTTATCTGTAAAGTAATTAGGATAATTTTTTATATGTTTGATGGATAATGGCTTTACATGTTTAGCTGTTGCATATTCTATTTTATTAAGTGGGCATATCTTAGAGCTTGGTCCCCAAGGCCAATTTGCTAATTAATGAAACTAATATGATGGGTCCCATTGTGAAACACACATATAAAATTTAGAAATAATACCAAGACATGTTTGAACAGAAAGAAAATAAACAGGAAGAACATTTTTGTCATCCTCTGTCAACAATTGTCTCTGAATCTAGGAAGCAGGAGCCAGTGAAACCTATCTGGGATTTGTTGTTGGTGTTATACAAGGAACTTGACTATGGCTCCTCATCCTTCCCCACTGGGTCTGAAAGATGGTTTTATTAGAGAAGAAGGGTTTGTCTTATCAAATTAAAATGAAAATTTCAAGACTAAATGAATTCAGAGTAGAATAATTTCCAATTATGGCTAGATTGCACATTCTCCAAATTCAAAAGGAAGGCCTATGGCCCTGCTGGTACACTAGGCACAGACAGCCCCTCACATACACTTAGCTTCCACCTTTCCCGCTCTCAACTAATCTCCTGGGAAATACGTTTTCTCAGCCAAGATACTGAGACACGAAATGACTGAGACTTAACTGAATTAAATGTTCACTCCAAAGTAAGTTACTTTAGCTCTTTGAACATTTAAATTTGTTGTGTAATATTTACAGATCAGTTCCTATTAACTGCAGTATTTACCAATTAGTTTTATTAACTGTAGGAACCATGTCTCCTTTTTGGGGAGGTTCAATAAAATTTAATTCTAGAAAACTGCTGATGGATACAGCTCTAAATGATGAGGAAGCTGTACATTTCAGTAACGATTTACTTCTGTGTATTTTGGTGCAGGTATTCTTGGAGAAAGGCAAGTACACATATTTCTGAACTGGATATTAATTGTTTGCCATAAATTATGATACATAATGGACACTGAAAGAACCAGATGTTCAGTGCACTTTTAATTTTGGGCATTCTAAAATTAAACTTTTAGGAAAAGCTATTGTTAAGAACAGTATAAAAAACTTGTACTTTCATCATTGAATTTATTTTTCAGTTTTGTCAGTTTTATTCTGAAATTTTAAATGTTCTATATAAGCCATTTATATATCTTTTGGTTTTTAAGACACATATTTGTTCTAATAATTATCTAATATTTCTGGCTAATTCCTTTATGGTTGTATCACGCTATATGTGATCTATGCAGATGGCTAAAAGGTTTTGAATTTATTTTTTGTTCAATTTATTTCACTTTTTATTTTTAATTGGCACATTTAATTGTACATATTTATGGGATGCAATGTGATGCTTTAATACATATCTGTTACATAATGATCAAATCACTGTAGGTAGCATCACCTGATGCTTTTATTTCTTTGTGATAAGAACTTTCAAAAGCCTCTCTTCTATTTTGTAATAGGCAATACCATACTGTCAACTGTTGTCCCTGAACTACGCAATAAAACACTGGAATTTAACCTCCTATCTAATTGTAACTTTGTACCCATTGGCCAGCCTCTCCCTATCTTACTCTTCTCCCTTCCCTCCCCTGTCTCTGGTGCACACTGTTCTATTTTCTACTTCTATGATAACAACTTGTATTTCCTTTTAGAATTCTAAATATGAATGAGATCATAGGATATTTGCCTTTCTGTCTTGCTTATTTCACTTAACATGATATACTCCAGGTCCATCCATGTTGTTAAAAATGACAGGATTCTGTTCTTATTATGGGTGAATCATACTCCATTGTGTTTATGTACCACATTTTCTTTATCTGTTCATCCATTGTTGGACACATAGTTTGCTTCCATATCTTGACTATTGAAAATAGTGCTGCAGTAAACATGGGAGTGCAGACATCTCTTCAACATATTGATTTCATTTCCTTTACATTTATACTCAAGAATAGAATTATTAGATCATAGAGTAGTTCTGTTTTTAATTTTTTGAGGAAATATACTGTTTTTCATAATGGCCATCCTACTTTACAATCCCACAAACAGTGTATAAGTATTTCTTTTTCTCCACATCCTTACCAAGACCTGTTTTGTCCTTTTGAAAATAGCCATTCTAACTAGAATCAAGAGGTGTCTGTGGTTTTGATTTGCAGTTTTTTAATGTTTATTGAAATTGAGCATTTTTTTATTTGCCTGTTTGCCATTTGTGTTTCCTCTTTTGAGAAATGTTTATTCAGGTCTTCTGCCCATTTTTTTTTTTAATAATATTTTAAATTTGTTTTTTGCTAAGTACTCTATGTGTTCTGAGTATTAACCTCTTGCCAGATGTATAGATTGCAGGTTGTCTTTTTACTCAGTTGTTTCCTTTGTTGTGCATAAACTTTTAAAGTTGATGTAATTGTATTAGTCTATTTTTGTTTTTGTTACCTCTGCGTTTGAGGTTTCATTTAAAGAATCCTCGCTCAGCCCAGTGTTGTGAAGCATTTCCTTTATGTTTCCTTCTGGTAGTTTCATAGTTTCAGGTGTTAGATTTAAGTCTTTGATCCACTTTGAGTTAACTTTTGTATAAGGTAAGAGGTAGGAGTCTAGTTTCTTTTTTGTTCATGTGAATATCTAATTTTCCCACCACTGTTTATTTAAGAGATTGTCTTTTTCCTAATTTTGAGCCCATCAGAAGGAAAACAGACTGCAACTGAGAAGCACTGCTATATAAGAAATATTTTATTCTTGTTAAAAAGATGATATGGAGAATATACTTATTACTATGCTAAGTCAATGCTGAATCAAGGATCATGCAAAAGATGTTCCACAATGCCACAGAAATGCATTGACAAGATTTAGAAAACCAAACAAATAAAAAAACCAGGATGCTGTATATTCTCAGAACATCTTCACATTATGGGTACTTCCTGTAAAAGTGGGACTTGTGGTCTGCAGAGTTAGTTGGCCAGTCTTGAAATTAACCAAGTTATCTAACTTTCTCATCTTACTTTGACATGTGGGTGTTGAACTAAGAGGATTTTGTATTAGCTTGAGAGGTGATAGGGCTTGAATCTGTAAACAAATGTTTTTTATGTCCTTGCTGTTTGGTTATCTATTGCATCATTTCTAGGCAAGGGGATCCATCTAGGTCTCATAGTTCAGTAGTTCACAGACCATAATACTTTTCCCACATGGTTTGTCATGCATCAAAGACCACATAGAAAACCCAGCTCCTCTCTGCTTTGTCTTGATATCTGTTAGATAAGCTGTTAGACCCTGAAATTGTTACTTTTAATTGATAGCATTTTTTGACCAATTACCACCAGCTAGGCATTATTCTTTTCAGTGCATTATGTTTTATACCATTTCACCACAACCCTATGAGGGAAATACTATAATTACAGTCTCTTGACAGATAAAAGCTGAGGCTAAGGAAGATAAAGACATTCGCTGAAAATGACATAGCCAAAAAGAAGTGGAGCCAGGGTTTTAGACTTAGTCTGACATCATTGCCCTAGACCTAACCAAGCATGTTTTATTGCCTCTCATTCTAGTAAAATGTAGTTTTTCTCCACTTTAAGTTATTCATGGACCCCTTTTAAAAGAAAAAAACAATTATCCTAAAGTCCCAAGGTAGGCTTAGGTTATTTTCACACTATGATAAAACATGTAGAAATATAAAACTATAAAACTAGAACTCTAACTTGCAGTATTTTTATAGTTATAAAACGGAATACAAAATAAATGTTTAAAACCACTCCAAAACCAGTAAAATTCAAATATGAACAATATTAGTTTAATGCTAGAGAGCATTGTTTGAGACAATGTTGTTAATACTGTGGGTAATAGTAGAATAATACATTTTTCTGTATTATGTTTTATTTGTGATTGAGGGGATATTTTAATATCTTGAGTATGACATATCATTCTCACTATTATTGGTATTTTTCTTCTAAGTTATTAAACTTATCATTAGCCGCTAATACATTATTTTGAAATGGCAATCAATTACAGAGTTCCTCCCAAAATGTACCCTTTGCAGAATATTTTCCATTCATTATATCTGTACCACTGTATTTTCTGACGATGAACTGTGACAGTTGTAGGAACAAAGAAGAGACCCCATGTGTTATGTCCCCTTAGTAGTATGAGTGTTATATTGAATGTTAGAGGTGAGTTCCTTTTGAGTTCTGTGTGCTCTTCCCTGATGAGGACTCAATTTCCTGGTCATTTATTTTTCTTTCAGAACTGCCATGACCTCTCTTTAGTATGGCTTGCTGTGGGTTCACTGTCCTTTACTTGTGCCACCTTGATTGTCAAACTGAACCTTTGACATTAGTTCTGTTGGTGGAATTTTATTTGTTCTCTGATAACTTCAAAACAACTTATAGACCAGCTTGGGCTCCAGTACTGCTGCACAGTTTGTTCCCACATGAGAAAAAAATGTTTGTTTGTTTAATTGTTGCCAAGGGCATATAGTCTGTCATTTGATAGCGATAATGAAGAGTCAGAAACGTTCTACAGATATGTTACTACAGCCCTAGGTACGATAGAATTGTTTTTGTGAACTGAAAGTTAATATCAGCCTTAGAGGTAGAGTGAGCAGACTCCTTTGTCTATTTTCAGTTTTGAAGAGTATTAGAAGTATTTCTACCCTTAAATAGCTCTTCTTCCCATTGCACTAGGGGCTCAGAAAATTCTCTGTCAAATCCGCCTTCTTAAGCCTGGTATATTGTATTTTCAACGTAAATGCCTATGGGAGAGGACAAGGTATTTAGCCATAGTATCACAAAGTATTTTATGTTACTCTCTGCCTCTGGTGGTGGAATCACAGAAAATTAGAAAACATCAGTTTTCTAGGTAGGGAAGACTAGGAGGAAAAAAGAAAACTATGAATATTTTTTAAAATTTCGCCTGCAGCCAGACCATGCCATATTCACATGTGATCTTTGTCTGGTGGTCTTTATTATATTACAATTCTAGTTAATACCAATAGCACTGTCAAACGGGAAGAAATGAAAAGCTCTAGTTTGAATCAGATTATATGACTGTCCAACATTTTTGTAGGTACCTCCTGGAAATCATGATCATGGTTAGTCTTTAGGCTCTTATATTGTAGTCCTGTTGGTTAAAAAGAAAAGAAGAAGTCTGCTCTCTGTTCCTGAGCACTAGAGGGGACTCATTCTGGAAGTATCAGCACCTGCTCCCCTGGGTTTTAGAGAGTGTAAAGTTGGAAATATCACATACTGCTAGCCTCCTTCCATGAACTCAGCTGTTCATTATAGGAGCAGTAAGTTTTGTCCCTGTGTCCCTGTGACACTTATCCTGTGTCCTAGGGCTGGGTTCTGGGTGCGCCTGAAGTCTCCAAGTCACAGTGTTCTCTGCATCTCCTGCCTGTTCTTATTACTGTCTTCACTATCATGTCAATCCTAATTTATACATGAGTGAAATTATATAAAAACAGAACACAATGCGGAGACAAAGTCATCCTGATGGTAGCATCCTAAAGGCACTGACCATTCATCCCTGCCTGACAGTTCCATGGAGCTGATCTGGTTTCTGTCCTTTATAGGAGCTTTTCTTCGTTTCTGCAAACCATTCTGTAACCTCTGAGTAAAATCCCTTTTAGATTAAGATGGTCTTTTGCCTGGAGTCCAGGTAGCTTCTCTGGTTTGTGGCAGCCCTTTTCTCCAGGGGCTGGATTCAGCTTCTTTCAATTTCCTGCATTTCCCGACAACAGATCTATTCATCTGACTTTGTACTTTATATATGAACTGTACAGATGTTCTCTTTTGCCAAGTGGAAAGTCTCCCTCCTCATCCCTGCATCGCTTTTTCTTACCTGAACCACAGCTAAGCGTATTTGCTGGACCCCATAACTGGAACACATAGGGCTTCCCTGCACGTGCTCTCTGCCTCTGAGGTGATAAATTCAAGTTCACTCTGCCCCTTGTCCATTGAGCCTTCCTGCCTCCCAGTCTCACATCCTTTTATCTTCAAGCCTCACCTCTCTCCTGTGTGTGAGAGAGAGAGAGGCAGAGGAAATACACCGTCCTTACAAAACTGATAGGAGGGTGAAATGGAGAGACTGATAGAAGTTTAGAGCAGGCCAAGTTACTCCACGTAATGAAAAGGGGGAGAAAATGAAGGAGACAAGAAAACCAAGGGCAGGAGGAGTGAGGAAGAGAAAGAGCACAAGAAGTGCAGTGGGACACTGGGGAAGAGGCGTATGTCTAAGAATTTTTTACAGACTGGCTTCATGACTTCCCATGTATTGCCTTCTCAATAAACTTTCAATAAGTAAGTCCTTGCTTTTCAGTGTTTGAGGAGTGAGACTTATTTTTCTTCTGAAAGTTTTTCTATATGAGGATGAAACCTAAGATGGGGGCAGGTAAGACTATTTTAGTTTGGGATGCATTTCTTACTGTGTGTTCTTCTCTCCACTAAGACAAAAGCGGTTAGGAGGAAAAATGCCTGGGAGAGGTTGGTACAGGGAGAATTCTCTTGTTATTCTGTTGCTTTATGTAGGACATGGCATGCTACTGAAAGTTATAAGCAGGGTTCTACCTTATCCTAACCTTTATTTGGTCTTAGGAATATTTTATTTTTATTTATATGCATATGCTCAGGACCAGCTACCAGTAACGGCCTAACACTGTGCTTTCAGTGCTCTGGGCTTCAGCTTCTCTGTCTTCAGGTCCCCTAGGGAGTTCCAAGGACACTAATACACCAAAGGAGACGTGGCAGCTCTCATCAACATTGAATTTCACTGTGAATGCTTATCAGGTTGATTTCTTCACAGCTCTCTGAGAACCAAGCATCATGCATTAGGGCTCAGAGATGAGAATTTTTGGAATCTGGAGCATGTGGTGGCAGTGTGAGGTCCCTGAGTATCTGGAGGTAAGGGGACATGGTGTTAGGAAGGCCCAGAGTCTCCCCTGAGAGGATCAGTCCTGTGAAAGTTTTTTTTTTTTTTTTTTTAAATCATTATCCCTGCATACTGATGGGTCACAAAAGGGTTACATTTCCTTTATAAAGTCTACAAAAGGCAACCAGTGTTTTAGTGATGGTTTTCAGAAATGTTCATCTTACAGTGATTAGAACGTGAAATAATTAGACTCATTCTTTGGTGCTAAACTTAGAAGCAGAAAACGGAAATGTATTCTTTAAATTTTTTAAGGTTCAGAAAGCTTCCCGAGAAGCCCATTTTCCATTTTAGTGAGAGAAAAAGAAGAATTCCAGTTTAAAAATTCATAAAGACTGCATTATGCTCAGTGGAAACATTCTTATGAAAAAGAGAACAGGTTTGCACTTAAAGATACAGTCACGAACATTTTATAGATCCCTTCCAAGAAATAAGCACAAGCATCTCCCCAAATGGAAAGAGTTTTTGAAGAAGCAGAAAATGTGATTACTTTTATGATATGTATGAGAATACCAGGTACCGTTAGAACTTCTGTGATCAAAAGCAGGGATTTTTAGATAAAAGGATATGTTTTGTCACTTACTTGTATTGATGGTTTTTGATGATAGCCTTCTGCACATATGAGGAATGATTCAGTCCGTATGGGCAGTGGTCCTGTGAGTAGTCAAATGAGAATTTCCTGACCTTTGCTTCTGAAGAGTCATACAGAAAAGCATTGGAATGCATTTTGGTTGTACATGACAACATTTGAGCAATAGCTAATGTATGGCCATCACAATTTATATGCCACTAACCAGAGTTCAAACTTGGGTAACAATGCTCAATTTTAGCAAGACCAAGGTAAGTAGGATGGAGGGGTCAACTTTGGTGATTCCATGTCTCTCTTTGGAGAACGAGAATAGTGTTTTCTGATACTCACTCCTCGCCCAGCTTCATTCCTATGTCAATAGATGAGCCTTTCTGAAACCATGACATGCCTCAAGACTCTGTCTCACAGATTTTGCTTGAGTCATTATACATCACAGCATGGTCTTGGATATTTAATGTATGTAAATCACCAAATCCAACAGCTGGACATATCCCTAGGAATAATTTGGAATATTGCCCTGTTTATGAGGATGAGAGATTTGTGAGGTCGGGAGGGAAAATGGCATGTCCAAAGTCACATAATAGTAAGTGGTAGAATTGGTAACTTTGGTTAGGTATTTATAGATTTCTTTGCCATTTCATCCTTTATAAATCTTAAACTATTTAATTCTACTTTCTACCTGCAATTGATTTATAACAAGAAGACTATTTGCTATGAATTTTAAGAAGGATACAGGATTGGAATTTAAGGCTGGTCTGAAATGGTATTTTTGACTGATTATACTATGATTTATCAAGCAAGAAAAGCTATTGAGTACCTGATGATTTTGTCTTTGAAGAATTTTATCCCTTGGAATATTATTAGCAACATGATGATTTTGTGATTGTATGTTGGGAAGTAGCACCTGTCCCAGTTTTGTAATGCGCATCTTAAGGGTACTTTTTAGAAAGTAATTTGAAAGAGATTTCCTTTTTATAGATAGCATTTAAAAATAATAAAGCATGATCAGCACCATTCTCCTATCCTTTTGTCCAAAGTCAAATATGCTTATGGATAAAATGATTATATTATCTTTAGAATGCATTAAGATTTTTCTCTTAAGAACATAAGCTTATATCTCTATTAAAGATATTTGTTTTTGTAACAAATATATCAATGTTGAGAAGTGGCTATAAACTAGAAATAATCTTTTCACTCTTAGGTTTCATTTCCTCAGAGATAACAATCCTACCTAATGCTGACACCAACTAAGGCCACCCATGTGCTTTTACACAAATGGCATTAACTCTCTTAGTGTTTTATTTAGAGATGTTTTGTGAGGTTTTCTAAAGTAAAATCTCAAATTCTTTCTTTCATATAGTATATATTTTATTGATTTATTTATCATGCTTCTATTAAAAGCCTAGTATGAGAGAGAATGAATTACATGCCAAGCAATGGGATATATTAGAAAACAAAGGTAACTAAGATTCCCACTGCCAGAGAGCTTATATTCTATTAAGACTCATGATAAGCAAGCAAGCACATTAATAAACAAAATAATTTTAGAGAATTGTAAGACATAAAAGAAAATGATACAGAACAGCATCTCCAAGGAGATAACACTGACACAGGGACATGAATGAAAAGGAGGAAATGACAGAAGAAATGGGACAAGAGGCTTCTGGGCAGAGGGAGCAGCAGGTACAGAGACCCGTGAGTGGGAAGTACTTGCTAAGTTCTTGTTTCAAGAGCTCCTGTGCACAGGGGATGCAGCATGACATGAAGCCACAGAAGCAAGGAGCAGCCGGGTCTTCCTGGGTTTGTAGGTCATGGTGAGGCTTTTACAATTTATCTAATGCACTGAAAATCTGTCAGGAGGGCTCAGGAAAATGGACCACTGGCTTCTTAGAAAGTGAAGACATATATTCTTCAGAGACATGTGGGTATTAGCTCTGCTTTCTCCCCTTATGTGTGAGTTTTACCTTGCTAATACAGTGTGGTTCAAAAACTAGGCGACCTTGATGTCTGCCTGTATTACCCTAAATTGAAACCTGCGGACATCCCATGAGGTAGACTGAAAAAGAACACCCTACAGATGTCAGGTCCTACTCCCTGGAATCTGTAAATGTTGCCTTATTTGGAAAAGGATTTTGCAGATGTGATTAGGCTAAGAATATTAAAATGTGGAGATTTTCCTGGATTATCTGTGTGGGGAGTGCATGCGGTTGCAAATGTTCTTATGAGTGAGAGGTAGAGGGAGACTGAAAATGTACAGAGGCAAAGGCAATGTGCAGATGGAGCGGAGAGAGAATTGAACATGCTGGCCTTGAAGATCAAATAATTGTCACAGATACAGATTCAACTGAATAAACCAGGTTCTCGGGATTTGCTATCATAGTCTGAGAGACAATGAGCAAATTGCTTCCATCTCAGTGCTTTGAGTCCTTTTAGGATCTCTACAGAAGGATTAACAGAAAGTTAGACTCTAAACCCATCGTTAATTCCTAACCAAACAAGTATTTATTTAAACATGTAGTAGCATTCCCTATGTACACGTAATAAGGGATTTGGAGCAGACAAAATACCCAGGGAAACAAAAGCTCACAGGTCTGTATAGACAGATACCTGAGGAGTACAACTGCTCAATACAGTGGTTAGCAAACTACAGCCTGCAGACAAAATCCAGTCCTTCATTGCTTCTGTATGGCTCCTGAGCAAGAGGAGTTTTTACATTTTAAACAGTTGAAGGAAATAGAAGCATACTGCTTTGTGACACATTAAAGTTATGTAAAATTCAAATTTTATGCCCACAAATAAAGATTTATTGGAACATATCCACACTTTCACTGACCTACTGTTCATGGCTGCTTTCACAGTACTATGGCAGAGTTGAATTATCTTGATTGAGACTATCTGGTGCACAAAACCAAAAATACTATCTGATCCTTTACTGAAAATAAGTCTACTGATCTTAGCTCTAAGAGAAAGACAATTAATTAAAACACATACAGCCTGAAGCAGAATTGAAACATATAGAACACAAACTTAAAAATAACTGTAATAAACATGTTTAAGACACCGGGTAAGGTATAAGAAATATGGAAAAGACCAATGAGTTATATTTTAAAACAATTGGAAATATTTGGTATGGGATACATGATAGCTGGAATAAAGAGCACAACACAATACATAGAATAATTACTAAGGTGGACAGAGCTGAAGAATGAATCAGTAAGTGGTGCTTACTATTATCTGGTTAACCAAGATAAATATTTGATCCTCTTATTATACTAATTTTTTTAAAAAAATGAATTGATTTTTTTTAGCATCACCTGAAAGTGACCAATTGGTTTACTTTAATCTTATTTTGAACTCATAGATTTAAACATCGATCACATTTGTTATCCTTATTGAAATTCAAGTTTCCCCATATTTGACCAGTAGTAACTTTTTCAAGTTGGTTCCAGAGTCTTTTGACATGGCTCAAATTGTCTTTGAGAGCTTTGTGACTATCTAATATGGCAAGATGTTGCAGGATCATCTTGTTCATTTCCTGCCCTAGACCTGGAGTCAGCAATTCTCCAAGAAGCTCTGCTTTCTTATGGAACTAGGACGTTAAGACTAATATGTGCACTGGAGATGTTCAACGCTACTGAGGTGGTCATTTTTTTCTAGGCTTTTCTAGTGGTCACAACTACAGTGTATGTGTGTTTGTGTCTACCTGTATAACATAGCTCATGAAATCATACTGATTCTTCTAAATTAAATTTTAGACTATAGGATTTTTATCTAATCTTTTCGATGTTACAGATTTATCTCTTAACAATATCCCAGAAATGCTCAGTTGTTTTATTTTATATTACATACACAGTAGTCTCAGAATAACAATACAAATGTTACAACAATCAAGATGATTAATAAAAACATATGCATACACTCTCCTTATTCACCCTCTTTTATATAGTTGTGCTATATATATACACTCTCTGAGAATATAATTATTACATATTATACTTTCAAAGTTTTAAGACTATTTTTTAGAGCAGTTTTAGGCTCACAGTAAAATGAGAGAAAGGTAAATATATTTCCCATCTATCCCCTAACTCCACACATGCATGGTCTCTCCTGATTATCAGAATCCCCCACCAGAGTGGTACAAGTGTTGAAATTGATGAACCTATATTGACACATCATATTGACACACACCCAAATTCCATAGTTTGTTACGGTTCACTCTTAGTGTTGTATATTCTGTAAGTTTGAACAAATATATAATAAAATGTGTCCATCATTTGAGTAGCACACAGAGTATTTTCACTGCCCTAATTATCTGTGCTCTGCCTATTCACCCCTTTGCCAGCTCTGATCCCTTGATGACCACTGATCTTTTTACTGTTTTTGTAGTTTTGCCTTTTCTAGAATGCTGTATATTTGATTTTTATAATTTTTTTTAACTTTTAGGCTCAGAAGTACATGTGCAGCTTTGTTTTTTAGATAAACTTGTGTCACAGGGGTTTGTTTGTTATTTCATCACCCAGGTACTAACCCTAGTACACAATAGTTATTTTTTCTGATCCTCTCCCTCTTCCCACCCTCCATTCTCATATAGGTCCTAGTGTTTATTGTTCTCATCTTTGTGTCCGTATGTTCTTGTCATTTAGCTCCCACTTTTAAGTGAGAACCTGCTGTATTTGGTTTTATGTTCCTGTTTTAGTTTGCTGAGGATAATGGACTCCAGCTCCATTCATGTTTCTGCAAATGACATGCCATTCTTTTTTGTGGCTGCATAGTATTCCATGGTGTATTTGTACCATATTTCCTTTATCTTTTCTACCATTGATGGACATTTAGGTTGATTCCATATCTTTGTTATTGTGAATATTGCTGCAATAAACATATGAATGCATGTGTCTTTATGGTAGAACAATTTATATTCCTTTGGCTACATATCCAGAAATGGATTGCTGGGTCAAATGGTAGTTCTGTTTTTAGCTCTTTGAGGAATTGCCACCCTGCTTTCTACAGTGGTTGAACTAATTTATGCTTGAAGCAACAGCGTATAAATATTTATTTTTCTCTACCACCTTGCCAGCATCTGTTATATTTTGGAACATTTATATATATATATGCATACAGTATATATAAAAACCTTTTATTTTTGGCTTTTATTTAGTAATATGCATTTAATGTTCCTCTATGTCTTGTCATGGCTTGATAACTCACTTCTTTTTAATACTAAATAATAGTTTGTTTTCTGAATACACTAGTTTATTCATTCACCTACTGAAGAACATCTTGGGTGCTTCCAAGTTTTGGCAAATATGATTAAAACTGCTATAAACATCTATGTGCAGGTTTTTATGTGGATAGAAATTTTCAATTCCTTTGGACAAATACCAATAATAGCAATCACTGGACTATAGGGTAACAGTATGTTTAGATTTTGTAAGAAATTATCAAACTGTCTTCCAAACTACCTATCCTATTTGCATTCACATTAGCAATAAATGAGAATTGCTGTTGCTTTAAATTTTTGCCAATGTTTGGTGTTACCAGTTTCTAGATTTTGACTATTCTAATAGATATGCAGTAATATATTATTCTTGTTTTAATTTGCAATTTCCTGATGACACGTGACATGAAGAATCTTTTTATATACTCATTTTCTACCTGTGTGTCTTTAGTGCAGTGTCTGTTAAGAACTATGGCTGATTTCTTAATTGAGTTATTTGTTATTGTTGATTTTTAAGAGTTCTTTGTATATTTTAGATAGCAATCTTTATCAGATGTGGTTTTTGCAAATATTTTCTCCCAGACTGTGGCTCATCTCGTCATTCTCCTGACATTGTCTTCCCAGAATAGAATTTTTTAATTTAGATAAAGTTTAGATTATCAATTATTTTTGTCATGGATCATGCCTTTGGCGTTATATCCAAAAGATCATCATCATACCCAAGGTCATCTAGGTTCTCTCTTTTTTTCATATAACTTTTATTTTAAACTTAGGGTACGTGTGCAGGTTTGTTATATAGGTAAACTTGTGTCATGGGGAGTTGTTATACAGATGATTTTATCACTCAGGTATTAAGCCTAGTACCCACTGATTATTGATCCTCTCCTTTCTCTCACCCTCCACCCTCCAGTAGGTCCCAGTGTGTGTTGTTCCCCTCTATGTGTCCATGTGTTCTCATTATTTACGTCCTACTTATAAGGGAGAACATGCAGTATTTGGTTTTCTGTTCCTGCATTAGTTTGCTAAAGATAGTGTCTTTTTCATCCATGTTCTTGCAAAGAACATGATCTCATTCTTTTTTTATTGTTGCATAGTATTCCATGGTGTACATCTACCACATTTACTTTATCCAGTCTACCGTTCATGGGCATTTAGCTTGATTCCATGTCTTGGATATTGTGAATAGTGCTGTGATGAACATAGGCATTGATATATCTTTATAATATAATGATTTATATTCCTTTGAGTATATACCCAAAGGAATGCACATGTTGAACCTCATCCCAGGGATGAGGCCTGCTTGACTGTAGTTGATTCGCTTTTTGAAGTCCTGCTGGATTTGGTTTGGCAGTATTTGGTTGAGGATATTTGTCATAATGTTTGTTAAGGATATTGGTCTGAGGTTTTCTTTTTCTGTTATGTCTCTGCCAGGTTTTGGTAAGATGCTGATATCACAAAGTTCTTTAGGGAGGAATCCTTTCTCCTCAATTTTTTGGAATACTTTCAGTAGGAATGGTACCAGCTCTGTTTTGTACATCTGGTAGATTTCAGCTGTGAATCTGCTTGGTCCTGGGGTGTTTCTTTGATTGGTAGGCTATTTATTACTCAGTTTCAGAGAGTTCATTATTGACTGTTCAGGGATTCAATTTCTTCCTGGTTCTATCTTGGGTGTATGTGTCCAGGAATTTATCCATTTCTTCTAGATGTTCTAGTTTATGTGCATAGAGGTACCCATATTATTATTTGATAGTTATTTGTATTTCTGTGGGGTCAGTGGTAATGTCCTCCTTGTTTCTGATTGTGTTTATTTTGTTCTTTCACTTTTTCTTTTTTATTATTCTAGCTAGTGGTCTACTTTCATTTTCAAGAAACCAGCTCCTGGATTCCTTTATCTTTTAAATGGTTTTAGGTTTCTCAATCTCCTTCAGTTCAGCTCTTATTATGGTTATTTCTCGTCTTCTGCTAGCTTTGGGACTGGTTTGCTCTTGGTTCGCTAGTTCATTTATTTGTGATGTTAGCTTGTTAAATTGTGATCATTCTAACCTTTTAATGTGGCCATTTAGTGCTATAAATTTCCCTCCTAACACTGTCTTAGCTGGGTCCCAGATATTGTTGTATTTTGTATCTTTATTCTCACTTGTTTTAAACAACTTCTTGATTTCTACTTTAATTTTATTATTTATTCAAAAGTCATTAAGGAGTAGGTTTTTCAATTTCCATGTAATTTTATGGTTTAGAGTGAATTTCTTAGTCTTGATTTCTAATTTGATTGTCCTGTGTTCTGACAGATTGTTATGATTTCAGTTCCTTTGCATTTGCTGAGGAGTTTTTTACTTGTAATTATATAATCAATTTTAGAGTGGCAATGAGAAGAATGTATATTCTGTTTTGAGGTGGAGAGTTCTGTAGATGTCTATCAGGTCCATTTGACCTAGTGCTGGGCTCAGGTCCCAAATATCTTCATTAATTTTCTGTCTTGATGATCTGTCTAATATTGTCAGTGAGATATTCATGTCTCCCAGTATTATTACGGAGGAGTCTGTCTTTTTGAGGGTCTCTAAGAACTCGCCTTGTGAATCTGAGTGTTCCTTTGTTGGTTGTGTGTATGTCTAGGATAGTCAAATCTTCTTGTTGAATTGAATGCTTTACCGTTATGTAATGCCCTTCTTTGTCTTTTTTAATCTTTGTTTGTCTAAACCACTGTAATTACATAATTCAACTCACCTGTTCCCTAGAGCCACTAGGGGCCAGGAACAAGTCTGGGTATGCTGTAGCCCTGTGTAGAATTCCCAGCCTTCTCCCCTGTCACTCCAACTTCTGGGTTTCCCTCTGTCCACTCTCAGTGTCTTCCCTCTAAAGATCTATTAGAAACATGCCAGGTGTCTCAGTCCCTCAGTGGGAGCTATTCCACCTGGCTCCATCTAGTTGACCATCTTGCCCTCCCCATTCAGTTTTCTCTTATGTTTTCTTCTAGGAGTTTAATAATCTAGAATTTTGCACTTAGATCTATAGTCTGTTTTGAGTTAATTTGTGTGATAGATATGGGGTCTGTATCTAGATTAATTTTTTTTGAATGATGTACCATAGTCCTGGCACCACTTATTAAAAACACAGCATTTGTTCCAGCGTATTGCATTTCTTCTTTTCTCAAATATTAGTTGACCAAATTTATGGAGGGTTTATTTCTAGGCTTTCTATTCTTTTCCATTGATCTACTTACTTATTCTTTCCCCAATACCATATTGTCTTGATTATTATAGTTTCATATTAAGTCTTGACATTGAATAGTTTCAATCCTCCAACTTTTTAAACTTCAGTATTGTGTTGGCTATTCTTGGTTTTGTGCCTCTCCATGTAAACTTCAGAATTAGTTTGTTGATGTCCACAAAGTAACTTGCTGGGATTTTGACTGAGATTACATGGAATCTATAGATCATGTTGGGAAGAACTGACATCTTGACAATATTAACCCTTCATAACCATGAACATGGACTCTCTCTCCAGTGATTGAGTTATTTGATTTTGTTCATCAAAGTTTTGTAGTCTTCCTGTCAATTATGTATGTATTTTATTAGATTTACACTATACTTCCATTTAGAATTAGTAATACCTTTAATGCTCATCACAAGTCTTTATGTTAGTGTGTTGCTAAATTGGCTGTCTGAAGCTCTTTCTCTCATTGATTGCTGAGGAATGGTTTGTGGGAATAAAACAATCTTCATGGTTATAATATTACCTGTGTTCGTAACGTTGATAAAGAATTGCTATCAAAGCCTGATGATCATAAACTGTCATTTTAATTTTCCTATAAGTATCTTGCTTTTTTAGCCCAGTTAACAAAAGGATTTTTAATTTTTTTCTTTAGTTTTACCAAGATGAAATGTTATTAATTATTTTGAGTCTGTTTCCTACTACATAGTATGTTCTTGAGTATGAAGATGTGTGTGTTTGTGTGCACGCACGTGTGTGAATATATATGTTACAAGATTTTCTTGAATTACACTTATTGGTATTCTGTTTCAATGCATTGAGTTTTATATTTTTCTTTAGGGATTCCTGTTACCCAGATATTGGATATTCTTTACCTATTTTCAATATTTTCACTTTCCATCAAATTTCTTAATATCTCTATTTCTTTATTTTTGATTTAAAAAAATTTCTTTCTCTTTTACACATCTTAAACATATCTTCTTGTCTTTATTTGCTCTTCTGTTCCTTCCAGTTTTTACATTTCTAAAATGATTTTTGCTTATATGTAATACTTTTCCCATATTCTGTTATCTCATTTCTAAATGTTACTAATTCAGATTCACACTCTGTTTCAAATCTTGATTCCTTTTCTTATATTTTTAAAATCTCATTTAAAAATAGTATACCACAGTTTTGTTTTTGCAAGTGTGTCTTTTGGATGTACTTTGGTTATAAGTATGCTATTGTGTTCTTCATGTCTTTTTTTGTTTCCTATCCTGAAATTTATTTGGGGCTTCTCTTCATGAGTATTCATTTTCACCCTCTATCTTCTCTCACACACTTGGTGATTTCATAGAAGTCTTGTGGCTATTAGTAATTGGTTTCCAACCATTTGCATTTGGGGACTCCTGGGGATACATTGCTGCTTACTTACTTTTGTTGTAAAAGTTGTTAATCAATTTTATATTTTCATATTTATTTGAATTCAGTTTTTAACTGTAGAAGATTAAAATAAGCAAAAAAATTTTGAATGAAATCAGTATAAACAAAAGCATAATTTTTTAAAAGAAAGTAAAAATTAAATAAAGTTAGATGTTATTCTTTGGAAAGACTAATAGTAAAGTAAATTTTACACAGGATTGATTTGTTTTTTAAATGACACACAACATGGGGAACAAAGACACAATTTGATGACCAACAATATAACATTTAATTTGAAATCCTAAGCAAATGAGTGTTTTCTAGGTATATAAAAACCAGATCAAAAAGTAGAAAACTAAAATAGATCAATGTGCAGAAAACAGTTAACATAGCAGGCCTGAAGTTTTTGTCTTTGTAAGGACCTAGTTACAGACTGGTCCTTGGCACACATCTGAGACCTTAGCACTTGACCCATTTCATGAACTGACATGAGACTTTCCCTACCGACTAGGGTGGTTTACTGTGCTTTAGGTTTTTTGTATAATCACCGATTTATGCTAAACATCTGATTTCCTTCATGGAATCTGTACTGGGCAAGAGAGAAGTTGTCAATGTGACCAGATCCTAGTTAAAACTTTGGGTGTTGAGTCTCTAATGGGTTTCACTGGGCAGAGACATTGTACTTTTGTTACTGCATTTTTCATTGCTGAGACAGGAACATACTCAATTCCTGTGAGTGCCTTCACAGCAAGAAAATAACATAAGGAAGTCTGTGTTTGAATTTCTCCAAACTCCAACCATGCCATTTTTCCTTGCTGATATCCTTTTGCTGTAATAAGCCTTAGCTGTGAAAACAGCTACATATTGAGTCCTACTAGTGAATTACCGAATATTGTACTTCTTGTGAATCACACAACCCACAATCATAAAATAAGTGGGAAAGATAGTAAAAATTTTAACCCCCTAAAAATATACAGCTTCAGATAGTTTCAAGGACACATTTTGCCAAATCTTTACAATATCTGGCTTTTAAATTATCTTATTGAAATCCTCTGTTGTCTTTTTTTTTTTTTTAATGATGATGATAGATTTCTAAGAAGCAGGTGTATATTACATTGTTCAGTCTTTTGATGCAGTTTTTCACCTATTTCAAATCTATTGGTAGGCATAGGAGATTCATGATTGTTGTATCTTTTAATATTTTAAATATAATCTCATTAATCAAAATATCTCTTTTTATATAATATGTGAGATAAGATTTGGCTGTGTCCTCTCCCAAATCTTATCTTGAATTTCCATGTGTTGTGAGAGGAATCCAGTGGGAGGTAATTGAAATCATGAGGGCGAGTCTTTCTCATGCTGTTCTCATGATAGTAAGTCTCATGAGATCTGATGGCTTTATAAGGTGGAGTTCCCCTGCACAAGCTCTCTCTTTGCCTGCTGTTATCCATATGAGATGTGACTTGCTCCTCCTTGCCTTTCACAATGAAAGACCTCCCTAGCCACGTGGAACTGTAAGTTTAATAAACTCTTTCTTTTATAAATTGCCCCATCTTGAGTATGTCTTTATCAGCAGACTGAAACAGACTAATACAATGTGCTGTAGTGTTAGATTTCCTAGATTTGTATTTTCACTGTTAAGATATTGTACAAATCATTTAAATTATTTGAACCTCAGTTTCTTCATGTGTAAAGCACTAATATAAAGTATTTTTATATAATATGCTTATAAAGTACTACAATATGCTTGTAGAGTACTCCGTAAGGTTGATGTGAGGATTAAATTAGATAATGTGCTTATAAAGCAGTAACACATTCACAATTAATATGAATGTTACATATATCTACATAGTAGGCATTTTAACCCATTGTCATTTATTCTGGTTACTATTGTTTGGAAAATTTTCAATCAATGAAGAATTACTCTAAAATTAATTATCTAATTTGTTTTTTAATTTATTCATATACTTACTTATTCACTTATGTATTCCAGAAATATTAAGTGCTAGTTATTCTGGACCATGAGACTCTGTAGAAAATAAGAGAGATGTGATTGTACTCTCATGAAATGTACATTCTATTGTTATTAAAGTACACATTAATAAGCACATATTTTTAACAACACCTGAAATATTTCTCTTCTCCAAGTCAATACTTCAGCATTTTTAATTTCCCTCCACTTCTTCCTCTTCTTGTCCCCTTACCTCCAGCTCCCTCTTCATCTTCTCCCCTCACCTCCAACTCATCTTTTATGTTAGTATACTTTGGAGTTTTTGTTTCAGAATATAGTTATTCTTGCTTACAAATAAACTCTTTAGACTATGCTATAATACTATCCTCTTTCAAACTAAGTTCAACCTTTTAAACTCATTGTATTTTTCTCTTCTAGTAATTGTACTAGTGACTAGACAATTACAGAGTGCAAATTAATTGTGTCGATAAAATCTTTCTCATGTATACAAAAGTCTTACATCCTAGTCCTTTAGAAGATTCTGCTAGTAATTTTTCTTTTTGTTTCTTTGTATATTTGAAAGTCTTTGTTTTTCCCTCACTACTGCTTCTTTGTTGATATGAAATTTTAGGATAAAAGCCATTATTCTTCAGAACTAGACAAATTTTTTCAGTATAACTTGTGGGTATTCTGTTAATCTGTTTCATTTTTTTTTTTTCAAAAGAGACTTTTTAACTACACTAGAAACTTTAGGGTTTTTCTTTAACCATTGGTAATCACTAATTTGTTTTTCATCTCTATTATTTTTTTATTTTGAGAATGTTATATAAATTGAGTCATATAGTATGTACATTTTTAAGATTACCTTTTTTCCAGTCACTCAGCATAATTCCCTTGAGAGCCATCCAAGTTGTCATGTATATCAATAATTTGTTTTTAAGTGGTAGTCCGTTTTATGGATATACCACCATTTGTTTAAGCATTCACCTATTAGAAAGACACCTGATGCCCCAGAGGGCCCCAGCTAAAGCTAGACACTACCTCTCAAGGAAACAGTACCTTGGTGTAGCCATTCCATTTACCCTTCACAGTTACTCCTCCACCCTGCACCCCTATGCCAGAGCTGAAGTGGCACCCTGAATTCTAGAGAAATGGTGCCTTGGTTGCCCAGAGCAGTCATGCACCCCAGTACTTAAGCTAAAGCGGTATCCTGTCTACTGGAAAAATACTACCTTGGCCACCCAGAGCAGTCATATGGCTTGCGTCTGAGCTAATGTAACTACCTCCTGGGGAATCAAGCAGCCTCATATCCCAGGGATGAGTTGACATGGTACCCCATGTCCTAGGGAAGCAGACTATTGGCCAAGCTGAGACATCTGAACTACAACCAAAACAGCCCCTAATACTCTACTTTTCTGAAACTGGACTAGCCACTATAGTCTGAGCTGCTGAAACATCCCATTTTCTAGGGAGCAGAATTGTGATTGTGCTCCACAGGGCCCAAACAAAAGCTGCACCCTGTCCACCCCAGGGTTCTTGCTTCTGGTATACCTGATCTCACAGAGTCTGGGATACTACTGAGTCTCATCATCACAGGATTCAGGATTGCCATTACACAGTGCTTCATCCCCTGGGTCCTGAATTGCCACTGAGCCTAACTGGCTGTGGCTCCACAATTGGAGCTATACTTTGCTCCCTAAGCTGAAACCTCCAGAGTGCTCTTTGTTTTCCAGAGCCAGGCCAGTTCTATGCCCTGCTCCCTAGGATAAGAGTCATAGCTTGAACCTGACCCTCTGGGTTTGAGCTGCTACAGGGTGCCTTAGAGTCACATAACCTGGCTCTGTGGGCAGTCTGCATCCAGTCCTCCTCAGAGAGTGAACCCGCATTCCAAGACCCAGATACCATAATACATTATTGAGACCTTAAGCCTGGGACCCTGGCTTCAGAGCTGCTCTAGGCAACTGCATTCTGGAACCCAGCACTGTTGCAGCTGCTTGTAGGGCATGTCATATCCAACACCAAGAGAGATCCCCTCAGCTAAGTCTCCCCATTGTGAAGACAACAAGAACAAGGGGACCTTTAAAACCCTTGCTTCTGAAGATCCTAATGATGAAATCTGCCACTGCTGCTGCCAAAAACTCCTACAGCCTAGGACACTGTGGCACCCACAGCAATTGTTAAAATTTATCACAGCAGCTAAAGAAGCTGTGAAAAGGATTACAGCACTCAGACTTAGAACTACCATATTCTTCCCAGCCAGGACACTAAGATCCATCTGCAGGTAAAAGTCTTTATCTACAAAATCCACTCTGTAAAACTTTGAATAGGTAATTATTCCAACAGATGTGCAAACCTTAATGCAAGGATAGAGGAAACATGAAAGAGCAAGGAAATGCTGCACCAACAAGGCAAAATAACTCTTCAGTAGCTGACCCCAAAGAAAAGGAACTCTATAAATTGAAAAGGAATTGAAAATAAAAAATTTTAGGGAACTTCAGTTAGATACAAAAGAATAAAGATGGACAGTTCAACAAAATCAGGAAAGCAATGAATTCTTCCAAACTTATTTGCTAGGCTAGCATTATCCTGATACCCTAAACAGATAAGGATACAACAACAAAAGAAAACTACAGGTCAGTATCCCTAATAAGTGCAGATGCAGAAATTATCAACAAAATATGATCAAACCATATTTAACACCACAAAAAGATATCTAAAAAATATCAAGTGCCATTCATCCCAGGATGTAAATGTGATTCAACATATACAAATCAATAAACTTCTTTTATCATGTTAATAAAATGAAGGACAACACCCACTGATTATTTTAGTAGGTACAGAGGAAGCATTTGACAAAATTCAACATCCCTGCATGATTAAAAAAAAAAATTCTGAACAAACAAGGCATAGAAGATAAGTACCTCAATACAATAACAGCAGTACATGACAAATCCACAGTAAAAGCTTTGAGCTTATCTGGAATAAGACAAGAATAACCACTTTTACTACTTCTATTCAAGATAATACTAGAAGTCCTGCCCTGAGCAGTTAGGCAGGAGAAAAAAATAAAGTCATCCAAATAAGAAAGAAGGAAGTAAAACTGCCCATGTTTATAGACAACATGACCTTCTAAATAGATAATCCTACAGATTCCACAAAAAACTGTTAGAACTGATGAAGTTAGTAAACTTGCAGGATATAAGACCAACATGCAAAAATAAGTAGTGTTTCCATATACTAATAGTAAAATATCAAGAAAACAATGCCATTTATGATAGTACAAAAAATAAGAGACCCAGTAATAAATTTAGCCAAGGAAGTAAAAGATCTCTATACTGATACTATTAGACTTACAAAAGAAATTAAAAGTAACACAAATTAATGGAAATATATCCTGTGTTCATGAGTTGGAAGAATTAATATTGTTAAAATATCCACCTTGATTTATAAATTAAATGCAATCCCTACCAAAATACTAGTGATATTTTTCACAGAAATAGAAGAAAAACAATTCTACAGTTCATATGGAATGATGAAAGATCCTGAAGGTAACAGGCAATTTTGAGTAAAAAGAACAAAACTTGGGGCATCACCTCTAGATTTAACCTCATAATATACCACAAAGTCCTAGCAATCAAAGCAGCATGATACTGCCGTAAAAACAGACACATAGACCAATGGAACAGAATCAGAATAGAGAACTCAGAAATAAATTCATGTATCAACAGTGAATTCATTTTTGAAAAAAGACTGCCAAGAACATACATTGAGAAAAGGACAGTTTTTTTAAATAAATGGTGCTGGAAAAATTAGATATCCACATGAAGAATGAGTTTAGACTCCTACCTCTCACCATATACAAACATCAACTCAAAATGGATTAAGGACTTAAATCTAAGACTTGAGACTATGAAACTACTAGAAGAAAACGGGAAGTACTTCATAACAGTGGTCTGTGCAAAGACTATTTTGGACAAGACCTCAAAAGCATAGGTAACAAAAGCAAAAATAGCCAACTAGGTAACCTGAAACTAAGAAGCTTCTGCATAACAAGAGAAATCATCAAGAGTGAAGAGAAAACCTACAGAACAGGAAAAAATGTATGCATCCTGTTCATGTGACAAGCGGTTAATATCTAGAATATATAAGGAACTCAACAGCAAGAAAAAAATCAATTTAAAAATAAAGACCTGAAGACATTTATTTAAAAAAAATAAATGGCCAAAAGATATATGAAAAATGCTAATATCACTGAGAAATACAAATCAAAACCACCATGTAGAATTGTCTCACCCCAGTTAGGATGCCTGTTGTTAAAAGGAAAAAAATAATTATGACAAGGATGCGGAGAAAGAGGAATGCTTGTACACTGTTGGTAGGAATGTAGGGTAGAACAGCCATTATAGAAAACAGTATGGAGGTTCCTTGAAAAATTAAAAAATAGAACTGCCATATGATCCAGCAATCTCACTAGTGAGAATTTATCCAAAGGAAAGGAAATCATTATGTTGAAGAGAAATCTGCACCCCATGTTTATTGCAGCACTATTCACAATAGCCAAGACATGGAACCAATCTAAGTGTCCAACAGCGGATAAAAGGATAAAGAAAATGTGATGTATGTCTATACCAAGGAATACTATTTACCTATTTAAAAAAAAGAATAAAATCCTGTAATTCACACAGCATAGATGGAACTGGAGGATATTATGTTAAGGGCAATAAGCCAAGAAAATGAAGTTAAACCCCACATGTTCTTTTATGTGGAAGCTAAGTTGACTTCATAGAAATAAAAAGTAGAACAGAGAATATTAGAATCTGTAAAGAATGGGGGAGGGGAAGTATAGGGAAAGATTTGTTAAAGGGTGTAAAATTACAGCGAGATGGGAGGAATAAGTTCTAGTGTTCAATTGCACTATAAGGTGACTATAATTCACACTAATATATTGTTTCAAATAACTAGAAGGAGGACATTGAATGTTCCCAAGACTAAGAAATGATAAATGTTTGATATGATGAATATGCTAATCCTGACTGGATCACTATACATGACATATATCAAAAAATCACTATGAGCCAGGCATGGTGGCTCATGCCTGTAATCCCAGCATTTTGGGAGGCCAAGGCAGGTGGATCAGAAGGTCAAGAGATCGAGACTATCCTGGCCAACATAGTGAAACCCCGTGTCTACTAAAAACTTTATATATATTTACATATAATTATTATAAATTTACATATATCAGTGTTAATTTCCTAAAAACAATGACTTTATTTTGCATAACCATAGTATAGTGATGACAACTCAAAGCATTAACATTTATAAAGTATTTCTATCTATACACACTATTCAGATTTTGTGAATTGTCACACAATTGCTGTTTATGTTCAAAATCTTTAGTTTCCAAAGCAGCCTGATTCTTTGACTATGCATTTCTCTATCCACATTTGCCTTCTTTCTAGTGTACTATGCTCATTCTGGCCTTAGGGGTTTTGCACTGGTTGATATTTCTATCTGAAGTTTTCTTTTTCTCAATGTAATGAAGCTGTCTCCTTATAGTGATTTTAGTTTTGGTTTAAATATTACCTCTTTAGAGGGATCTCCTCTGATCACCTGACAGAAGCAGCCAGTCACTTCTATGTTTTTATTCTAATTCTCTGCAAGGTGTTTTTTGCTAGTTGATCCTCAAGTTGTTCATGTATCATCCACCTCCAGTAAAATGAAAGCTCTATGTAAGTAGAGAACTTGGTATTCTTGCTCTTGACTATGTTTTATTTCCCAGGGTAATGACCAGAGCACAGAAGGTAATTAACACATACATGTTACCAAATGAATGAGCTGATAGATGTTATCCATGGATATCACATCCCAAATCTTCTCAAGTATCATTTTATCTTTTAATGTTAGTATCCTTTAATGTTTGAAATAGATATATGAGATTTAGTATTACCTCTACTGGGAAATCCATAAAACTACAATATGTTTAAGGCTGAACAATAGAACTTTGTTCAGGCTATAAATTTTTAGTTACAGCGAGACATTGTTATGCTAAAGAGAGCCTAGGTAAGCAAGATCGAAATTTGAAGATAGGGTAAATACAGTTTTGTCTCTGCTCATGTGTAACTCAAGATAAGTCTACTCTTAAATATAGCTTTGTCATGTAATTGGGCTTTTAAATTATAAGCAACAATATTTTTGACTTTAATTTACTTGTCTTCAATAAATGATTTTCTAGTTCTTCTTTTGAACTCTGCATAATTAATCAAGTGGTCTACAAAATTAGATTTGATGTATCTTGATAATCTTGTGGTTAGTTACCAAAATTTATTACTCAAATAGCAACTGTGGAAAGGCATTTTCAGTGCCACATGTAAGTATAATTGTGCATATTGTTACATAAGTAGCACTGTGGTATCCATGCTCGGCCTGACGCCATGCTTTTGTGTAGAGGCAATACATTTCTCCATGATCACCCTAGAAGTGTGCAAAGAGGATCAGTGACTTGCTCAGAGTTATGCAGCGGTTTGAAAGGCAGATTCATGGGTGGCCACCTTGTTAGTGTGGCTTCAGTTGAAATTCATGAAATATTTGGGGTTCTACTCTTGATAATTAGGAGCTGGAGTCCAAGTTGCTGTAGTTAATGTATTTCCCTAATGTTCCCTCAGAGTACAGCACTTCCTGATCTATTAAACTGAGTCACCCTGTGAAAACCCTGGCCCTAATTTTTCTTACAATGTGAAGCTTTTTTCCCCAGTTTCATTGTTCTCAATCTCTATGTATATCAGAATCACCTAGGGAGAATTCTAATTCACAGGGTCTGAAGTAAGATCCACAAATTTATATTCTTAACATACCCCCAGATGATTTTTGTAATATTGAGAAATATTTAGGCATTAATCATGATCCAGTGATGCTTGTCTGATCTAATAAGAGAGAAACAAGAAATGTATTGGGAAAAATAAATTTATCTTTTTATTTATATAAGCCCTGTTGAGAACATCTTGGCTCCGATAGGTACTGCCATGTACAAATTCACCTGTTCTTTTGCCAGCCATATAATCACAACCTCTCCTAAAGTTCTTTTAACTCTCTCTGGAATCAAAAAGGACCTCAGCTATTAAAAGGGACAAGCTGTTAGTAGATCAAAAAAGCATTAGAAAGAGCTATGAAATTAAGAAATTATAACATTTTAGAGTTTCTGAAATTAAACTCGTGTCATAATCTCTGTTTAAAGACAGCTCAGTAAACAGGTCTCAGAAGTAGCTTTATGAATAAGAATTTTTTTAGGAAATAAAAGGAGAGAGGGCCTATCACATCAGGATTTGCTCTTATTGTTGGCGTTGTTCTTTCTCTCTTAGCTTTTATTCCTATTTACCAGGTCTAATGTTTCTGCTATCCATACCTCATCCTCATCAATATGGCTAATGTTTTCCTGTGCAGCCTTATTTAGTGAGCATATGAGATGAGATGGATATTTCTAAAACGCTCTGAGAGCCTGAGAAGAAAATTACTGTACCAGGCTGAGCTTGATGGCAAGATGGGATAATAAAAATTATTTCCTTTGAGTACTCTCTAGCCCCTTGGGCCATGTTGTAAAGGATTTGGGAAGTGGGCCTCCTAGAAGCCAAAAGCTCATTGAGTACTTTCTGAGGGAGAGAAGTGTGTGCTCCCTCGTGTTCTTCTTTTCCTAAGCAAAGAGAGTGTTGTTACTCTATCAATGTGCTACGTTTCCAGAAGACACATTTTAAAGAACCATAAGAAAAAGCTTGTGTAGATGAGATTATAGTTATATGCCTAGCAAGGCTATGAAGATGTACTAAGAAGAGGAGAGCCATAGGAATAAAACCACCTGGATTCTATTTCCTTGATCCTGACTAGTCACATTTCCTCCCTTCATATAAATTTCTATGTCAGTGCAAGTGGTAGGTAGGCTAGAGCAAGTGTGGAAATTGGGGGTCCTCAGACTATTTACTTGGCTTTCACAGTGCTTCTTTCTTCCCTTACCTTTCTTTTCTTTTTTCTTTTCTTTTTTTTTTTTTTTGAGACAAGGTCTCACTCTGTCACCTAGGCTGGAGTTCAATGATATAATCATGACTCACAGCAGCCTCAAACTCTGGAGCACAAGCAATCCTCCCCTCTCAGTCTCCCAAATAACTGGGACCAGTACCTGTCACTATGCCTGAGTAATTGTTTTTTATTTATTTATTTTTTTAGAGGCAAGGGTCTCACTATGTTGTCCAGGCTGGTCTTGAACTCCTGGGCCCAAACAATCCTCCTACCTCAGCCTTCCAAAACTGTTAGGATTATAGACATGAACCAGTGTACCTGGCTTTCTTTGTTTTCTTTTTTCCCTTATTTTTCTTATTTTTTCCTTTTCCTTTATCAAATGTAAACCGAAATTTAAATATTAGGAAATCTCATTTAAAAATTAATGTTCATACTCTTTTAGGAAATGAAGAGGGATGGTAGTGCCAGGTTTATTTTCTGTGTGGTGGCTGACTCCCATTTAGAAAGGACACTTCCAATTCTGTGTAGTCTCCATCACTCCCTACTAACTCCTAACACTGACACCCAAGGTCAGCTTTTATTTATCACTCCATTGCTGTTTACCTTGCATAGAGAAATATTCTTTACCAATGTCTCCACAAACTGGGTTAAAATAAAAGATAAACCATAAAGTCTGCATTTAAAAATGGGGTAGCAGTAAGAGAGAGGGCATTTAAATTTCTTCCTGTTTGAGTGAAAACCACTCAAGTTGCTCTCTTCTCCACTAACTTGAGCACTTATATAATGTTTTCCTAAAAAGAAACAAAGGTTATGTCAGATTTGTCATTTCCTATTTACTGCATGATAGATATGTGCATTGTAGGCCATGACTCAAATGTTTATTAGCGAATTTGAGGTGGCAGCCTCTGCCCATTACTACGCAACATGGCTCAAGGTCTTTCCTGTTGTGCTGCTATATATACTTGAAAGTGAATATTCTTGGCATTTTGTTCTGTTCCTGTGTTCTTTGCCTTTGCTTCTATTCTTTCACTGAGTAGGCAAAGAAATATGGGCTCAGGTATTTAACTTCCCATTGAAACAAAATGCAAACTAAACTCTAGATTTAAATCTACCAAGTTTTTATCTTGCATAAACTTAGTCATTCAATAAACATTGACTTAGTGTCTACTATATTGCAAGATTGTGCTTCTCTTGATGACAGAGAAAAAAAGAAGTAGCCCCTGATTCACAGGCTAGTGAGAGTCAGAGGCAAGAAAACAAATGTCAAGTTGGGTGATGTCCAAGGCCCTGGAAAAGACCGGTAGGAGTGACCATTGATCATAGAAAGCTGGATTTATTAAACTTACTGACAAGAAAGATGACCATCTTGACAACAGTGTCTCAATGCATCTCCAAAAGAGGAAGTTAAGAAAACATGAGGGGAGTGGAGGGTGCTGGGGCCTTAGCTTTATCTTAAGGAGGGCGGTTTTAGGGCACAGATCAGAGAGATCTGGGGAGAGATCGGTCAGAATCTGTAAACTAGGTAAGTTGCTGAAACATTGAGTGATGTAATCTTGAGACCATGCATGGGGAGGATGATCATTCAGCCTCTGCTAGGCTGATGGTCTTCACAGCTAACATGCTTTGGAGGCTGTGGATTTATTATGCTGCCACAGAGCTGAGCTAGGGAAAGTGAGCCACAGCTTGCTGTACTTGCAGAGATTTAGCCATTTTTCTTGATTAAATGCTCCTTGGGAGTTTTGCAACTGGTTGAAACCAGAAGTCTGGTTAATTTCCAGATTTTTGAAACAGTTGATTGTGACCATTTTTGCCAGTTTCCTCATTGCTTTTGTGGTAGAGAAGATTTTTTAAGGATGGATTTCTATTTTGAAAGTGCTTCTCTCAAACACTTTAAAATCAGTTTATTTTCTTGGGTCTTACCTCATAATACATGAATATGAATGAGCTAATGTTAAAGCAACTTCTGCAAAAATGAAAAAGGTCAAGAGAAGCATCATGGAAGAAACACTGAAGAACAGAAATGAGCCTTCTGGAAATGTCAGTAGTGCACCAGGATGGGGAAGAATCATTCAGTCAGTAATTATTGGGCAACTGCTATGTGACAGTCTCTGTTACAGGCCCTAAAGAGATCACAGTAAATGAACAAATCCCTGCTTTCATGGAATTTATATTTTGGTGTTGAGATTGGATAAGGAACAGAAGACAAACTTGATAGGTAGTGAAAAGCACTATGAAGAAAATAACCTGACAGATGATGGAGACTGACATGGTGGTGTTTCTGTAGGAAGATCATGTGTCTCCTCTCTGAGAATGAGACCTGAATGAATTGAGGAAGTGAGCTGTCTGTCTTTCTAGGGCAGAGTTTTGCAAATGTAAGCAATAAGTGCAAAGGCCTGAGTCAGGGTAAGGGCAGAGGAATGAATAGACAAGTGACAAATGTGGAGCTTCAGGACTATTATGAGAAAAACATACTGGGACTATATAGAAGAATGTATCCCTAAACTGGGAAGGAGCTGAGAGACTGAAGAATGACTTGCACAAGTCCAGTTTGATAAGTAGATGAGTTTTTTAGGACTTTCACACAGGCACTCCTGGGCGGCAGCAGGACAACTCCGGAGATTTGCCCTGCCTTCCTTCTCTAAATTTTTCTTAAGGCTGATGGTCTTAAGAAAAGACCTCTTTGCCTACTGTGTGTATGCAATGAAATTGTTTTTCTTGGTATGTTCCCAGCTATGATCCAGGATTTGGGGGTTCTCAAAAGCGTCTTGTTCTCTGCTGGGCACTGTGGCATTGGCTCATCATGAGGCCTTCAGAATTCAAGCAGTGGACACACATGGTTAAGTAACCTGATGGGAGACTCATCACCTGCAGGGACGAGGAGAGAAGACAGATTCTTCAGGAAAGAGGCTGAGGATGACAACTTCTTGGGGAGAGGAAGAGTGAAGGTTATCAGAACAGTAAAGGCTGAGAGTGGAGGAGTATAGATTTTCAGAGGGGCTCACCTTGCCGCATTTAGGATGACCCACAAACGTTGAGTGGGAGATAGTGGCAAGGCTCCTTGAGGTTTCATGATGTGAAGTTGTCAGTCATGTGAGGTGAGGCTTGGAGGCCTGATCATTATGCTTTTTTTATTTTTGCCAGTGCCTTATAATTGCCATTTTGAACTGTCTTCTCTACTTTTTTGAAACAAATAAACATGAGAGGGTCAGATTTACTGAAGCTTCTTTGTCCAAATTCTGATTTCTCAATCTTAAAGAAGCCCCTCTGCTTCTGCTAACCGTACCCAGCATTCCATTGCCCCCAAGAAAAAAGACCAGGGGGGATGCTCTGGCCTCAGGGAACTGTGCTGTGAAAAAAGGATAAGGATACATCATTTTATTGCACTTCACTTTATTGTGCTTTGCAGATACTGCTTTTTTTTTTTTAAGAAATTGAATGGTTGTGGGAACCCCCTATTGAACAATTCCATCAGCACTATTTTTCCAACAGCATATATTCACTTCATATCTTTGTGTCACATTTTAGTAATTCTCATAATATTTCAAACTCCTTTATAGCTGTTATAGTGATCTGTGATGAGTGATCTTTGATGTTACAATTGTAATTGTTTTGTGGTGCCATAAACCACACTTATATAAGATAGCAAACTTAATTGATCAGTGTTGTAGGTGTTCTGATAGTTCCAATGATCAACTGTTTTCCCCTCTTTCTGTCTGTCCTTGGACCACCCTATTCTCTGAGACATAACAATATTGAAATTAGAACAGTGAATAATGGTACAATGGCCTCTAAGGAAGAGTCACAAATATTTCACTTTGAATCAAAAGCTAGAAATGATTAAGCTTAAAGAGGAAGGCATGTTGAAAGCCAAGATAGGTTGAAAGCTAGACTTGTTGTATCAGAAAAATAGTTAAGTTGCGAATGCAAAGGAAAAGTTCTTAAAGGAGATTAAAAGTGCTACTCCAGTGAACACATAAATGACAAGAAAACTATACAGCCTTATTGCAGATCTAGAGAAAGTTTGAGTGGTCTAGAGAAGATCAAACCATCCACAACATTTCCTTAAGCCAAAGCTTGATCCATACCAAAGCCTTAACTCTCTTCAATTCCATGAAGACAGTGAGAGGTAGGCAGCTGCAGAAGAAAAGTAGGAGCTAGCAGAGGTTAGTTCACAAGGTTTAAGAAGCCATCTCTACAGCATAAAAGTGCAATGTATGGCAGGAAATAATGATGTAGAAGCTGTAGTAAGTTATCCAGAAGATTGAGATAAGATCATTGACAAAGGTGGCTACACTAAGCAGTCATTTTCAGTGGAGATAAAACAGTTTTCTATTCGGAAAAGATATCATTGAGACGTTTATAACTAGAGAGAAATCAATACCTGACTTCAAAGGAAAGGCTGACTCTCTTGTTTGGGGCTAATGCAAGTTGAAGACTCTAAGTTGAAGCCAATGCTCATTGACCATTCTGAAAATCTTAGAACCCTTAAGAATGATGCTAAATCAAAGCTAACTCTGCTCTATAAATGGGACAACAAAGCCTGGAGGATGGCACATATGTTTACAGCATGGTTTAGTAAATATTTTAAGCCTACTGTTGAGATCCACTTCTCAGGGAAAAAAATATATATTCTTTTCAAAATTTTACTGTTCATTGACAAGGTATCTTTTCACCCAAGAACTCTGATGGATATGTTCAAGGATATTAATGTTGTTTTAATGCCTGCTAATACCACATTCTTTGTACAGCCCATGGATCAAGGAGCAATTTTTATGTTCAAGTTGTAATAGTTAAGATATACATTTTCGAAGGCAATAGCTACTGTAATAATGATTCTTCTTTCTTTTTTTCTTTGAGACAAAGTCTCACTTCTTCACCAAGGCTAGGGTGCAATGGGTCCATTTCGGCTCACTGCAACCTCTCCCTCCCAGGTTCAAGCAATTCTCTGCCTCAGCCTCCCGAGTAGCTGGGATTACAGGTACCTGTCACCACACCGGGCTAATTTTTGTATTTTAGTAGAGATGGGGCTTCACCATCTTGGCCAGACTGGTCTTGAGCTCCTGACTTTGTGATCCACCCACCTTGGCCTCCCTAAATTGCTGGGATTATAGGCATGAGCCACCGTGCCTGGCTTAAATAATGATTCTTCTGATCATCTGAGCAAAGTACATTGAAAACTTTCTGGAAAGGATTTGCCATTCTAGATACCATTAAGGACATTCATAATTCATGGGAGGAGGTCAAAATAGCAGTCTTAATAGTAGTTTGGAAGAAGTTTATTCTAATCCTCATAGATGACTGTGAGGGGTTTGAGACTTTAGACTTTCTCTTGTTCTCCTCATGCTGCTCTTCCAATAAGACATAAGAGGGCTGTATAGAAAAGGTCAGGTTGACATCTATATAATATTTTTTAACTTTTCCTACCAATCCATTAGAAACTGTGAAGAGGGAGCAATCCCCCTTTGTATTGTATTTAATTTGCTAAGCATGCCCTTAAGTGGAAAATTTGAGCAGTGTCTAATTTTATTGTGATTATTGATCTGGCTAATTCCTTTACAATAGCATATTTATTAGGAAGGTTTTGCCTGTGTTGTAGCAAATCTGGTTTCCTCTCAAAGGCTATTCCCACACACCCATTTATATACAGCTGCATACTTCAGGTAAAGTCATCCATGTTGTCAGGGCCAGGACATGAATCTATAATTGAGCTAATCCAATTCTGCTCATCCTTTGTATTTTCAAAGATTGATACAGAAACAAGCATAGATCAAAATTTGGTCTAAGACATGACTAGAAGTATGTTAGGAACTTCTGGGAAATGCTTTTCTGATACCATGAGACACACAGAAAAGGATGACATGGCTCCTGTTTATCTGCCAGACAGTATTAGGAAGATATGATTCTTGGAGCTGCTGCAGCTGTCTTGTAAGCATGAGAAGAGCTAGTTGTAAGAAAAGGGACATTTGCTAGAAGTGACAGTGTTGAAAAAATATTAAAAACCTAGGTCTTCTATAACATTTTTAGTTGCTCTATATCTAAAAATCTTGTAGTGAGAGAACAGAGGCAGACACACACACACACAGACACACATACAGAGAGAGAGAAATTCACTTGTATTTAATTCAATTGAGAACTTTTCTTGAGGCGAAACTCATATTAACCAATATCCCAAAACACTTTGCTATTGTGACATTTTCTCAGTGACTGAGACTCTCACTTCTCATCATAGAAGGACATAGGCATAGGCAAGGACTTCATGACTAAACACCAAAAGCATCAGCAACAAAAGCCAAAATAGACAAATGGGATCTAATTAAACTCCAGAGCTTCTGTAAAGCAAAAGAAACAATCATTAGACGAACCGGCAACCAACAGAATGGGAAAACATTTTCGCAATCTACCCATCTGACAAAGGGCTAGTGTCCAGAATCTACAAAGAACTAAAACAGATTTATGAGAAAAAAAAAAACCCATTCAAAAGTAGGTGAAGGATATGGACAGACACTTTTCAAAAGAAGAAATATATGAGGCCAACAAACATATGAAAACATACTCATCATCACTGGTGATTAGAGAAATGCAAATCAAAACCACATTGAGATACCCTCTCACGCCAGTTAGAATGATGATCATTAAAAAATCTGGAGACAACAGATGCTGGAGAGGATGTGGAGAAATGGAAACACTTTTACACTGTTGTTGGGAGTGTAAATTAGTTCAACCATTGTGGAAGACAGTGTGGCAATTCCTTGAGGACCTAGAAATAGAAATTCCATTTGACCCATTAATCCCATTACTAGGTATACACCCAAAGGATTATAAATCATTCTGTTATAAAGACACATGCATACGTATGTTCATTGTGAAACTGTTTAAAATAGCAAAGACCTGGAACCAACTCAAATACCCACTGATGATAGACTGGACAAGGAAAATGTGGCACATACACACCATGGAATACTATGCAGCCATAAAAAATGATGAGTTTGTGTCCTTTGTAGGGACATGTATGAATCTGGAAACCATCATTCTCAGCAAACTGACACAAGAACAGAAAATCAAACACTGCATATTCTCGCTCATAGATAGGTGTTGAACAATGAGAACACATGGACACAGGGAGGGGAGCATCACACACTGGGGTCTGTTGTGGGGGCTAGGGGAGGAACAGTTGAGGTGGGGAGGATGGGGAGGGATAACATGGGGAGAAATGCCAGATATAGGTGACAGGGGGATGGAGCAGCAAACCACATTGCCATGTATGTACCTATGCAAGAATCCTGCATGATCTGCACATGTACCCCAGAACCTAAAGTACAATTAAAAAAAAAAAAGACTACGTCAATGAGCATTTTTCTCGTTTAGTTTGATTTTTTTAAAAAATAAAAATCATCAAGTATTTAGGGGCTAAAACTGAAAGTAGATGTCCTATCTCTAACAATATAAACATTTTCCCAAGAGTTTGTGAGGCGTAAAACACATTACCTAAATCAATACCAACAGTTCAACCTCTTTATTTTTGCACATTAAGAAGTGGTGCCCAAAGAGCCCTGTTTAAGTGACTTACTAAGGATCTCACCACAGTAGCAAACTTAGGGTCAAACACCCATTTCTTCTTCATTTTCTACTTTCATGTCCACTTCATTTGATTCATTCTTTTAAATATTGAGTCATCCTATGAGTAACTGTATTTTAAATCAGAAAGAATCCACTCATTCTGCTTTCCTTAGGTACCTGCAGATGGTCAGTGGCAGTCTCAGTAACACTAAGAATGTAGATATCTAAATGTATATGACCCCATGCAAAGCCTTTTGGGTTTTTGAAAAGTGACAGCTGAATCACTCTGAGTGAAGGCCAAATAAACCTCAGAGTTTAAGAAGATTGCTGCATTTAGTTTTGCCTGGTTTGTGTTTATAAGTGAAGTAGCAAACATAGGCAATTATACAGATTAATTAAGACAAAAAATATATCTAGCTTTCATGTTTTTGATGTCAGAGACGTAGAGTTTTAGTTTTCACCTTCAGTGTCATGTGTTAATATAGTCCTGGATTCAAGGGTGAGCTCAAACTTCCCTGGAAGAAGTTTCCTTGGGGTCCTTTTGAAATAGAGCAAAACTCTGATGATATTAACCAGGTCGGGCTTAGTATATGGCACAGGAAATAGGGTCCAGCAATATGATTCCTGATCTCCAGGCACAACTCTTGAGCTTGGGCTATGCAGTTTCAATTTAATTCTCCACTAGTTCAGGTTTTGTGGAGGTTCCAGTCAGCCCTTAGAAGCAGCTGCTGCACTCAGAAAATAAAGAGGTTTACTGCTGACCTTCTGTGATCTTTCCCTCTGATCTACTGATTAATTGTTCCATCTAAATATCCATGTAACATTCCATTGTTACCTCATTTTTTTAGGGTTCAGTTTTCTGAAAAAGGAGTGAAGTAAAAAAAAAAGGTTATGGGGGACAATGTGAGTATGAGTTAATTAAATTGTACACATATTTAACATTGAGATTCCAGAGCAACATAATTTAAACTTTCATTTGTTCAAATGGATAGGATGTTCATTAAGTTTTAAGAGGTTCTTCAAATTTCACCAGAGGTTCAATTTCTTCTTCTAGAGATGTCTGTGTTGCATCCCATCTTGCCAACTGTTGTGACAGCTCGATGACCAAAACTAATGTATGTGGAGCATTGGAGGGGGAGTTGGGTTTAAAGTAGTGGTTCCTGCCTCTGAAATGTTACTCCGTTTGAAGTGTTTATTGTCTAGAATTGCAATTTTCTTCCACAAAATTATCTTTCAATAGGTTGTAATGAAACACATCACCATGTGTTATTTGTCAAAGTAGACCTTAATAATTTGAGTTTATTTTGATATAAAGTAAAAAATGCCCTTTGGCTTTGATTGCTGGTAGTGTTTTCCTCTTTCTTTCATAGTCATTTGGTGAAGACATTTGTAGGACAGAGGAAGACAATAAAGTGTCACACTGTAGTGTTTCTTACCTGTTCCCTGAGATGAAAGTTGCTTTTATTTGGTCCTGGCTACAAATGAGAATGAGTTGAGTGGTTTGTCTTTAAGAATTAAATCTTTTGTAAAGTGTCTGTTCATATCCTTTGCCCACTTTTGAATGGGCTTGTTAGTTTTTTTCTTGTAAATCTGCTTTAGTTCTTTGTAAATTTTGGATATCAGCCCTTTGTCAGATGGGTAAACTGCAAAAATTTTTTCCCAATCTGTTGGTTGCCGATTCACTCTAATGATTGTTTCTTTTGCTGTGCAGAAGCTGTGGAGTTTGATTAGGT
>NW_016107488.1:582707-622285 GCF_001604975.1 Cebus imitator | reverse complement strand
TTAATTTTTTTCTTTTCTGTGAATGTTAAGGTATTGATTTTCTATAGTTGTGCTAATACTGAGATAAATATAAAATAAAAATTTAAAAAAATTCTTTGTATTTTAATTAGTTTCCTTTTTCTGGTTGTGATACCAAGGGATATGGTGGGAGGGGAAGTGTTCAGCTTATATCTAGTCTAAATCTTGTCCTGTTCTGATTAAACACTATCTTTAAGGAAGAATTATGGAAAATGATTGTGAATTGAGAGGAAAGAATAGGAAATATTTGTCTGTGATATTCATGACCAGGGCCTGTAGGGAGTGTTATGGCACATTTAGCACCTTAAATGAACCTGGTCAGGCTCAACAGGTTATTGTCTTTGATCATGTGCCTGATCATCTCTTCCCTAAAGAGAATCAAGTCTTAGCTTCTTAATTACCTGAGTATCTTGTTGGATGCATTTCTCTTTAATTTGTATGGCATTCCTATATTTAGGGGTCAGTAACTCTTAGGAACTAGATGCCATCAGATATATTGCTACATATGTGTGTTTCTTGTTCCTCTCTCCTTCTCTTCCTTCATTCTTCCCCTTTGTTCCTTCCTTCTCATTCATTGATTCCTCATTCATTTTTATTGGAGGTCTCCTATTTGTAAAGTTACCAGGATCTGTGCCATAAAAGATAAATAAACTCAAGAAGCCCATGGTCTACTAAGAAAAAATAACACTTGCATTTGTAATTAAAATGTTGTATGGAACGTGATACAGGGCATGGAAGAGGTGTGCAGGCCATAAGAAGGTGGGAGGATGGAAAGGACTCTTCAAATGGAAGCTATCAGGGAAGGTTCCGTATCTTTGCTGAGAAGCCTAAAAGTTTGTTATTGAGAAAAATAAAATTTATTTAACTGAGAAATACACAAGAGGATAGACTTCAATATCCTAATTGCCTGAGAACAACTTGTCCTCCTCTTCCTACTTGTGTTTTGAAAGGAATTGTTGACTTGTTATTCTCTTATTCAGACCAAACCACTATGAATGCATTTAATCTCTGTGCATAGGAATTTGTTTTGCTGTCCTGTTTTCAACCATCAATATGCACTTGATGTCTGTAAAATCAATTCCAGAAATTCTAATAATGAAATGCTTTTTAAGAATTTTCTCATCCTCCCAGAATTTCTGTTAAGTAAAACAAAGAATCCTGGAGCCACAGGGAACTTGAGAGATTATTGTCAAGGATAACTGCCCCAATTCACAGATAAAGAAACTGAGACCCAAAAAGACAAGGTGACCTGGGTCTCTTATAGAAAGCAAAGATTAGAACCAAAGTTCTGTGTCTATGCTTTCTTCTCTACTAACTTTTCTCTTTTATAAGCTTATATAATTTAGGTTAAGTTAGCATAAGTAATATATGATGGAGAACCAGAAAAACAGCTGGCAGTAGGAAGATAACTTAGAATTACTATCACTGAAGATAAGGTAGGCCATTTCTTACAAAAGTACTTTCTTTCTTATTGTTTTTCTTTCCTTATAGCCATTCTTCCACATCATTGCCATAACTTGGGAAATAAAGGCTATTGTTATCACTCTGATGATACCCAACTAGACAAACTTGCCTCTTAGCATGGTTGGGTGTTGCCCATACTCCTATTTCTCATTTTATTCAAGGTCTAAATGTAGATATTGCAAGTTTCTTTTTCAGGATTTATTTCATTAAGCTCATGGTTACACCCAGAATAGATGTATACGATTTTTCTCTCTGTTTCTTTATGTATGTTTGTGAATATGTGTGCATATACACACATGTACATGTACATATACATATATAACATGTATATGTTTTAAATTGGAAGTTCAGAGAGAAAAATTGCTTCATCTCACAAATATATTGAGCAGCTATTTTCTAAAATAATAGCATTATTCAGAAATGTATTTATACTCACCAACACACATCTGATTAAGATGCATGCTATAGCTTGGTGATGCAACTGTAAAACATCTAGGCAAGTAAAGAGTGGGGATAAAGTAAACAGAATTTGGAATATTTACTTTTGTATGAGAAGTACTTTTTTTCTGCTGCTCAAAAAAGTCTTTGATGATGGTTTGGAGATTTAAAGAATAACTGGGCCCAGTCTTATTATGCTTAAAGAGGCCTTGCCCTAGGGAAAGTGTTCAGTATTTAGCTGAGAAATTTTAATTTAGTAAAATGTCATAAATTTATTCCAGAACTCAAATAGCACCAACTGAGTATCTAATATATGCATGGAACTGTTAGTAGGCTGTGGTAATTTTGCTAACTACAAAGAAATAAAGCCTTCCTAAAGGATAAAACATCTATATATAGTTGTGAGAAAATATCAAACTGAGCTCTGACTTTTGGAAAACATAAGTTACAGTGGTTGCTCAGTGCCTAATATGTACTTAGAAAGTGAGTTTTTCTTTTTTGCTTTTTATTGGCTAGAATCTACTCTATACCAGGTTGGTTAGTTTATCCTGTATGATTTATAATTGTCAGCAATTTGTATGTTGGCCCAAATTGTCCACTCTCATCAATCACTTCTGAAGATTCTCCAATCCTGATCTTTTTCTTTTGTCTATTGTCTGTGAAGACTACATAAGTCTAAACTTTCTATTTATTAAACTTTTCCCTTATCCTAGACTCCAGCTTAGCTTGTCTGCTAACTTCATCCTAATTTGGAAACCTATTACTCTTTGAAAGATAGTTCTGCTGTGCCTCTAACATAAAAAGTGGAATTCCTAGGAAAAGTGGGTAAATTTCTGGACACATAGAACCTACCAAGGTTGAATCAAAAAGAAATAGAAAACCCAAATGGACAAATAACGAGTGACAAGATTGAAGCTGTGATAAAATATCTCAGTTGGGTGTGGTGGCCCACACCTGTAATCCCAGCACTTTGGGAGGCTGAGGCAGGTGGATCACTTGAGTTCAGGGTTTTGAGACCAGCCTGGGCAACACGGTAAGATTCCATCTCTATTGAAAATACAAAACAATATCTGGGTATGGTGGTACATGTCTGTGGCCCCAGCTACTTGGGAGGCTGAGTTGAGAGGATTACTTGAGCCCAGGAGGCAGAAGTTGTAGTGAGATCCAACACTGCACTGCAGCATGGGTGTCAGAGCAAGACCCTGTCTCAAAAAATTTTCTAAGTCTCTCAGCAAAGAAAAGCCCAAGACCCAATGGCTTCATTGCTGAATTCTACCAAACATTTAAAGAATGAATGCCAATTCTACTCAAGCTGTTAAAATTGAAGAGGAGAGAATGATTCTGAGTTTATTCCATAAGGCTCACATTACCCTGATATCAAAACTAGCTAAAAACACAATGAGTAAAGGAAATGGCAGGCTAGTATCATGGGTGCAAAAGTCTTCAACAACATACTAACAAACCAAGTTCAACAGCATATTAAAAAGATCATTCACCATGAAGAAGTGAAATTCATCCCATAGATGCAAGGATTGTTTAACTTATGCAAATCAACAATTGTGATACATTACAGAATCATGGACAAAATCCATATGATCTTTTTTAAAAGATGCTGGAAAACATTCCATAAAATTCAATTCAACATCCCTTCATGCTAAAAACTCTCAACAAATTGAGTATAGAAGGAAAATGCCTCAAAGGCCATAGATGACAAACTAACAGTTAATATACTGAATACGGAAAAAATTGAAAGCCATTCTACTAAGATCTGAAATAAGACAAAAATACCTAATTTCACCACTTCTATTTAACATTGTAATGTAAGTCCTAGCCAGAGCAATTGGGCAAGAAAAAGAAAGAAAGGGCATCCAAATTAGAAGGAAGAAGTCAAATTATCTGTGTTTGGGGACAACATAATCTTATATTTAGAAAAACCTACCGACTCTACCAAAAATTTTGTAGAACTGATAAATTCAGTAAAGTTGCAGGATATAAAATCAATATACAAAAATCAGTAACATCTCTATAAATTAATAGTAATCAATCTGAAAAAGATATCAAGAAAGGAATCCCATTAAAAATATTTTCAAAAATGAAACTATATCGTCATCTTTCATCATATATCAAAATCAACTCAAAATAGATTAAATACTTAAATTTGAGGCCTAAACTGTTAAACTACTAGAAAAAAAGCGTTGGGGAATTATTACAGGACATTTGTCTGGACAAAGAGTTTTTTGGGTAACACCTCAAAAGCACAGGCAACAAAATCAAAAGCAGGCAAATAGAATTACATCGAACTCAAAACAAAAACATGAACAATAATGTAGAAGGATGAAATTTTTTGCCTACTCTTCTGCACAGCAAAAGAAACAATCCTTTTTTTGTTCTCCTTTACAACAAAGGAAAAAATCAACCAAGTGAAGAGATAATGTACAGAATGTGGGAGAATATTTACAAACTATCTATCTTATAAAGGATTAATATCCATAATGTATAAGGAACTCAAACAACTCAATAGCAAATAATAATCTAATTAAAAATGGGCAAAACACCCGAATAGACAGTTCTCAAAATAAGGCATATAAATGGCCAACAGGTATAAGAAAAAAATGTCCAACATTGTTAATCATCAAGGAAATGCAAATCAAAATCACGTTGAGATACCATCTCACCCAAGTTAGAATTGCTGTTGTCAAAAAAGTAACAAAAGTTAGCAGGAATGCCAGAAAATGAGAACACTCATACACTGGTCAAAATGTAAATGAGTATAGTCCTTAAGGAAAGCAGCATGGAGTTTCCTCAAAAAAAGTGAAAACACAACTACCATATGATTCAGCAGTCTCACAGCTGGATATCCAAAAGAAAGGAAATCAGTATGTCATAGAGATATCTGCACTCCCATGTTTATTTTAGCACTATTCACAGTCAGCCAAAGTGTCTATTAATAGATGAATGGATGAAGTCTTTTAGTCTTTGTGGTGTGAGGTTCTGTGTGTGCTGGAGCATATCTTCAACACTAAGGCAGCCTGCAAGTTGGCCTTAGTCTTTACTTCCTGCTTGTGCAGGGCCTCAGGATCAGCCAAAAGAGAGAGCTGAGCAACTTCTCAGGTCTTTTCTGGTCACATGCATGGCTCTGCACATTTGTGTGGTCTTCAAGATCATTAGGAATATGTCAGAGCTTCTCAAAGCCATTTGTGGACATCTCATTTCCTAAATCATACTGTTATTATTTATTATTAATGAGACAGGGTCTGGCTCAGTCACCCGAGCTGGACTGTAGTGGTGTGATATCAGCTCACAGCAACCTCTACCTCCTGGACTCAAGTCATCCTCCCACCTTAGCCTCCCAAGTAGCTGAGACTATGGGTGCATGCCACCACACCTGAATAATTTTTGTAATTTTTGTAGAGAACAAGTTTCATCATGTTGCCCAGGTTGGTCTCAAATGCCTGAGCTCAAGCAATCTGCACATTTCAGCCTCCCAAAGTGTTAGGATTACAGGCATGAGTCACTGGAACAGGCCCCTTTTACATAATAGGTCATGCTCTTTTTTGTTGAACTGGTATCATGGCCTTAGGCAGCTGCTGCTCTATTAGATGACTGTAGCTTATTTTTGGCAAACACCACAGGGAATGGCTTTTCCCACAGATAAGGTTTAATTTAGTTCAATTTATGGGGGTTTTCCAGGAATCAGTAAGACAGACCAAATAGTGACAATGCCCTAGCAAGGGGACTATTTGGGAAGCTCTTAAACCCACCTTATTCCCCCCTAGTGGTAGCTAGGCTTCTGGCTTTCACAGCTACTGTGGTGGAGGCTGTTGGTTTTCAAGGTTATACAGAACTTGGGGCAAGTGGTGGAAGTAGGCCAGTCAAAATGCCACAAACCCTGCCATTTTTGCTAAAGTTCTGAAGTTTTTATTGAATTCATCGCTCCTTAGTTTGTTATAAGCCTTTGTTTAATATCCAGAGTTCCAGAAAGATCGATTTTGACAAATTTGCAAATATTTTGATTTTTATTGAAAAGCACATTTATGAAGGCCCTCATTCCACCATTCCAGAAGTCCCAGCTGTTGCATTTTTATCTAAGACTATGACTTCATTGCATCCATATTTCTTATATATCAGGAGTTAAGAAAGTAAATTACAATGAGAGTCAAGTGGGTGACACAAATGAGAAAACTGGGCCTTTGGTAAGGATCTAGGATGTGCTTGTGGGTACCATGGGTCCATTTTGGGGAATGCCTCCTTCTCAGGCCTAGTCTCCATTTGGAAACAGGAACCAAATATTGCCAGATTTTACAATTTATCCAAGGAAGCGTGAAATCTAGACTTTTTAAAAAAAATGTGGGCAATTTTTCTGCATTGGTGAAGTGAAATAGCACACTCCTGTGGGCCAGATTTCACCAGCAGGTCCTTGGTATTGTACTTCTTATTAAAATTTGGTGATAATACACACTAGACATTGTCTGTGGATTTTTTTGTTTTCTATAGAAAATCATAAGTCACATGATTTTCTTCATAACTGCCCTCTCTTATAATGTGAGGAAGCTCTGTTATAAGCCTCATAATACAATTTTTGTTTCTAGCTCATTTTGAATAAGAAGCAATCTATCCTTCTGGAGTTTTCTGACAGGAGGCATGGATTGCTTCTCAATAACTTCCTCTTCCCCACGTCTATCTCCAGGTCTCTCAATACCATTTGGATATGTGGTCCTGGGTAAGATTCTATGTGTCTTCATCAACCAAAAATTTACAGGATATAAATCTGGAAGGGGTTAGCAAATGAAAGAAGTTCATCTGATTCTGAAGAGGTCTTGAGTGTGAGGTTTTGGTAGTTCTCTGCCATTTTCAGGCAAAGCTCTCCTTTTGGAAATACACAGTGTGCAATTGCAGCCATAACCAAGGCCCACGCCTGTTGCAAAGTTAAACACAATTAGCAGTGAGGATCAGATTTTGTGTGTGTATGTCTTCAAGCATTTAAACCATCTGAAACCTGACAAAAATGTTTTCTTGGCCCTCAGTTGTTCATTGTAGAGTATGATAAACATTGTGCTTTGTTTACCTAACTAAAAAACGTGGCAGTTTACCCTGAAACTTTGTAGATATTCTGTAAAGATAAGCTGTTAATTATTTTTCATTCTAGGCAAACTAACATGAGGTTATCGTCTAGCCTACCTTGCCTAGTGTAGGGAATCCTTGTGCATTAATCTTTTTTAATTGTGTTGTTCCTTCCTGTAGTCTGTACCATTGTTCTTTGTCAAACCTTCTCTAATGCTCTAATAGGGCATTATAAAATGGAAATTACTACCAGTTCTTTTCCTCATCAGAGACTTCTGCTTTTATCTCCAGAATGCATAGGTTTAATGTTAAAGTAATACTTCTCTGTGGCTGGCCCAGATTTAAACCGTAAGAAAATATATTGCCAGAAAATCAAATATAGCTTTGCAGTGTTGCACAATACCCACCCATTCTGAAAGAGTAGATAGAAATTTTTTTTCAACTTAGTTCTTCTCTCCTAGTCCTCACTGGCAAAGATCAGTTGAATGTTAATATCTATTGATTTTGAAATTGGTAGGAAAAGAGAAAATGAAATGTTTGAGGAGTAAAAGTGAGATTGAGGAACAAAAATATATATTTAATTTGTGTATGGGATAAACATAGGTTAGGTAAAATATCTGCCTTTCTGAATGTGAAAGGAGCCAGAAAATCTTCTAACTTCTAGAATTTATAAATTGGGTATCTGAAAGAGACAGGCTGACAAAGAAATATTTTATTCTCCCAAATAAGCACCATTTTCTACGGGAAAACTTAATGTCTCAAGTGAATAAAAAGACAAGCTACAGACTAGGAGAAAATATTTGCAAATGGCACATTTGATAAAGAACTGTTATCTGAAATATACAGAGAACCCTTAAAACTTAACAATAAGAACATGAACAAACTTATTTTGAGCTACGCAAAAAATCCAAACAGAAAACTCACCAAAGAAAATATACAGATGGTATATAAGCTTATTAAAATATGCACAACATCCTATATCATTAGGGAAATGCAAATTAAAACAACAGTAAGATAGGACTGCATACCCATTTGGATGGCCAAAATCTGGAACTGACATTACCCAATGCTGGTTAAGAATGTGGAATAACAGGAACTCTCATTCATTGCTGCTAGGAATGCAAAATAATGCCTTGAAAATACCCAGCAGAAAAGCTCACTCATTGCTGGTAGGAATATAAAGTGGTACTTTGGAAGATGGTTTGGCAATTTCTTAAAACAAAACAAAACTAGCTGTACTCTTAACATACAATTCAGCCATTACACTTCTTGGTATTTATCCAAAAGACGTGAAAATTCCTACACAAAAATTTGCACATGAATGTGTATGGCAGATTTATTCATATTTGCCAAAACTTAGAAGCAATCAAGTTATCTCTTGGTGAATTGATAAACTGTGGTACATCCAGGTAATTGAATATTTTTCATTATTAAAAAGAAATGAGCTATCAAGGCATGGAAAGACAGAGTAATCTTAAATGTACCTTACTACGTGAAAGAAGCTAATCCAAAAGGACCACATGCTGTGTCATTCCAACTATATGACTTCTAGAAAAGGCAAAACTATGGAGACAAAAAGACTGGTAGTTGCAGGGTTTAAAGGGAGGGTGGAATGAATAGGCAGAGCACAGAAGATTTTTAGGGCAGTGAAACTAGTGTGTATGTTACTATTGTAGATACATGTCATTATAAATTTGTTCAAATCCATAGAATGTACAACACCGAGAGTGAACTCTAATGTAAACAATGAATTTGGGTGATAATGATGTCAGTATGGGCTCATCAGCTATAATGAATGTATCCCTGGGGATGTACCATGGGGGTGGGAGATGTTGATGGTTGGGAAAGCTTTGAGAAGGGGATAGGTGGAAGGTATATGGGAACTATGTACTTTCTGGTCAGTTTTGCTGTGAACTTAAAACTGCTCTACAAAGTAAAGTCTATTACAAAAAAAAAAAAAAAAAACTTACTGTGTGGCACTAGGCCACATTGTTATGTTAATTTTTTTAAAAAAGGAAATTATCAAGATTGCAAAAATTATGCAAAAACTTGTTTGTATCTTTGTCCCAAATTGATTTGTGTTAAGGCTCAGTGAAAACTAAAATAGGGTAAACATAGTTGAGCAAATGAGCAGGAAATATGAGCATATTCTGAATGGTAAAGATACAAAGTTCTTCTCCCATGTGGTATTTGAAATGTGAGTGCATTCATCACTCTTTTATTTCTTCACATTTTCCATCTATCTATTTTTTATAAAGGTAGTGGTGCCGAGAACAAAAGCATTAATCTATTGGTAGCCTGACGTGGGACAATTAATTAAAGCTTTTAAGTTAGGATCAATTTCTAAAACCTCGTACTCAATGGTGGGCTCTCTATTTCACTGATGTTTGCAAGGTTTAGATCTGCCGATTTAAAAGGTTTTTAAAAATATGTACAGTTTCTGGTTGTAATTCAGCACTATCATAATGGAGAAATAATAATTCTAGATGAGGATATTAAAAAAATCTCCATTGAACACCTAATTTTATGCCTTTACTTGATCAGAAGCCTGCTAGTAATTTTTTTTTAATATCTCAGAGGCAGCAGCATTGTATGAAGTTTACAAGACCCCTGACCTGGTTATTTTCTAAATTAGAATTATACCAGCATGTTTCTTTCTGACCCTAAGATGATGTACATTTGCTGCTTCTCTCAGACCTGCCCTATTTGTCACTCTGTTTATTCTCGACTTCTGGGATCTAGGAAGTACATTTCTGGTATACTCAGAGTCAGCCAGACTGTAACAAAAGATGAGATCCATTCCAAGGTCAAAGATGAAGATTTCTTGCTGCATTTTCTTCCCCAAAATAAAGAGGATTAAAGAGGCTTGGGGAAATTCTACCTACCAGGGTTTTACAAACTGTACCCAGACTGGGAAGGAAGCATTATTTTTACAATTCTTCCAGATTGGATCATTTTTGCATGGTTCAAAATAAGATATTTTTAGACAACTTTATAAAACTTAAACTCTGGGTATGAATTGTCTTCCTGTTTATGGGAGGCTTCTGCTCAATCATAGTCAAAGTCTTGGTTGTGTTTCTCTCATCTTTGAGGCAACTCCTCCCTAAGTGCAGAAGGCTACAGTGGTCAGCACTCAGATACTGGTGCTTTCATGAGAATTTTTTAGCCTCTCCATGGAATGGTACAAGATTTTACTGTTGGTAGTATTATGGCCAAAATCTGCTTATCAAAATAACTACAGAAAATCTTGGGCAAATGGCTTCCTTAATATGTTGAGTATCTTTGTTCATCTATGACTTGATATATTCAATTGCTGATAATCACCCATGGAATAGAGAGCTAGAAAAATATATGGAAATGTTTACCTAGCTCTCAAGAGTAAAAGATGGCCAAATGTGTACTAGTTACAAAGTATACGAGGACTCCCACTTTTCTAGCAACTGAGTCCTCCACCAACATTTAAAACTATTAAAATAATAAAATTATTTTATTTAAAATATTAATTAAATAATATATAAGAATAATTATACAATATATTAATTTTTATATAATAAAATATAGTAATATATAAAATAAAATGAAATTGTTATTTAAAACTATAATAATAAAATTATTATTTTAATAACATATAAAAATGTTTAAATAGTATCATCCAGGGACTAGAAGAGGGAAGTGGAATGTGAGGGGTTTTATGGTTAGAAAGACATATTATTTTTAATTCTTTATGAATAAACTACACTCTTTCTATTTCATTTTTAGCATCTGAAACATCCTTTCACCCATGTCACCAAATCATCATGTATTTTGCATAAAACACTTTGAGTAACTTGAAGAAAAGTGATATAGAAACATAACCTTTGCTCCTTCCCCAACTCTTAATATATTTTTATTGATTCCTAATTAGATTCCAGCCCACAGTGCCTAAAATCCAAGGAAATACCACCAGTCCCCTCCAGCTATATAGTATTCCATGGTGTATATGTGCCACATTTTTTTTGTCCAGTCTATCATTGATGGGCATTTGGGTTGGTTCCAGGTCTTTGCTATCGTAAACAGTGCCACAATGAATAATGTGTGCATGTGTCTTTATAATAGAATGATTTATAATCCTTTGGATATATACCTAGTAATGGGATTGCTGGGTCAAATCCCAGCTGAGATCCTTGAGGAATCGCCATACTGTCTTCCACAATGGTTGCACTAATTTACACTCCCACCAACAGTGTAAAAGTGTTTCTAATGCAGCTGATGACTTTAAATTGAAGCCAATGTTCACTGACCAAAAAATCCTAGAACCCTGAAGAATAATGCTAAATGGACTCTGCCTGTGCTTTATAAGTGGAACAAGAAAGCCTAGATGACAGCATGTCTGTTTATAGTAGGGTTATTGAACATTTGAAGTCCACTATCGAGACCTACTGCTCAGAAAAAGCAATTCCTTTCAAAATATTACTGTGCATTGACAATGCACCTGTTCACCCAAGAGCTCTGATGGAGACATACAAGGAGATTAATGTTGTTTTCATGGCTGCTAACACAATATCCATTCTGCAGCTCATGAATCAAGGAGTAATTTTGATTTTCAAGTCTTATTATTTGAAAAATACATTTTGTAAGACTATAGTTGCCATAGACAACAATTCCTCTAATGGAAATTGAAAACCTCCTGGAACAGATTCACCATTCTAGATGACATTAAGAATATTCATAATTAATGGGAGAATGTCAAAATTGCAACCTTAACAGGAGTTTGGAAGAAATGGATTCCAGCCCCTCACTTTGAAGGGGTCAGCTTAAAGACACCAGCTGCATTAGTTCCTAGTAACCTGAGTTAAGGAAGGAGCTGTAGATGTGTAGAAATAGCAAGAGAACTAGAATTAAAAGTGGGTTCTGAAGATATGATTGAATTACTGCAATCTCATGGTAAAACTTGAACTGATGAGCAATTGTTTCTTGTGGATGAAAAAAGAAGGTTTCATGAGGTGGAATCTACTCCTGCTGAAGAAATTGTGAACATTGGCAAAATGGCAATGAAGGATTTAGAATATTAAATGAGTTTAGTGGACTCCCATTTTGAAAGAAGTTTTCTTGTGAGTAAATGCTATCAAACAGAATCACATGCTACAGAGAAAGTTTTTTTGTAAAAGGAAGTGTTAATTGATGACACAGACTTTATTGTTTTCTTACTTTAATAAATTGCCACAGCCACTTGAACCTGCAGCAAACACCACCCCTGATTAGGCAGCAGGCAACAACACTGAGGCAAGGACCTCCACCAGCAAAAGGATCATGATTCTTTGAAGGCTCAGATGATTGTTAGAATTTTTTAGCAAGAAATAATTTTTAATTAAAGTGTGTGCATTTTTGAGACATAATGCTATTGCACACTGAAAATACTACTGTATAAACATGATTTTTATATACACTGCTAAACTAAAAATTATGATGTGACTTGCCTAATATGGGGTATTTTGCATTACTGCCATAATCTGAAAGTGACCTTCCAATATAACCAAGGTATGCCTGTATAAGAAAAATGTAATATATATATTTTTTTCAGTTTCTGAGCTGTGGATAGAGGCTTGGAGCTTCAAAAATGTTTGATTTGGATAATGCTAGGGAAAATTACATAGTACATTTCTTTTTTAAGTAGTACTGTTGTTCTCTCCCATTTTGCTCTGACAGAATATCTCTGTGAACGCAATGGATTTCCTCATTCTCAGCCAACTTTTAAGAATAGAGGTCATTTGCATAATACTGATGTGTAGTTGCAGTTTTTATCTTTTTGGAGGCACATAGAATTCTGATTCTTTGCACACTGCTTTCCTCTTCCACTTCTCTCTCTCATTCCCGAAGAAGATGGTCTTGATAATTTAGATCAAGGGAATCTTCACGAGGTAGCCTCCAAGAGTTGAGACTCCCTATTAAAGGGAAGAGAGAGGAAGGAGTGGCTGACTCTTTTTCTTTATACTGGAGAATATAACATCCTGGTGATGTGATGGTAACTCTCTCTTATTTATCTACCTAAAAAACTTCTACAAGGATCTTTCACTGCCTTGGTCAGGATCTATCAAAAATCCACCTTTTCTTCACATTCAGATAAAAGCATATTACACCTGAAAAATTGGGCCCAGACACAGTTTGCCTATCATCTCTTCAAGGAAACATTTGCCAAACTTTCTAGCCAGGTCCTCCATTGGGCACCCTAGTCCCTGATACATACCTCTGCCTTAGATAATATAGTGATATTGAAATGTTCTGGTATGTTTACTATCTCTGTATTCCCAGTCTGTATTAGTTTATTCTCATGCTTCTATAAGAACATACCTGAGACTGGATAATTTATAAAGGAAAGAGATTTAATTAACTCACAGTTCCATGAGACTGGGGAGGACTCAGGAAACTTACAATCATGGTGGACAGAGAAGCAAACATGTCCTTCACATGGTGACAGAAAGGAGAAGTGTATAGCTAGATTGGGGTAAAGCCCTTTATAAAACCATCAGACCTTGTGAGAACTCACTCATTATCAGGAGAACAGCATGTAGGTAACTGGCCCCATGATTCAATTACCTCCCACAAGGTCCCTCCCATGACACATTGGGATTATGGAAACTACAATTTTAGGTGAGATTTGGGAGGAGACACAGCCAAATCATATCACAGTCCCTAAGATTTTGTGATCTTTAGGCACTGTAAAACTCAAGGGTAACCATTCACACTTGTAGTTATCTTAGATTTGCGTGTTTCTCACAACACTTTTCAGGTGGGTGGCACTAAAACAGCTTGAGGGAGGGAAGGCACTTTCTGTTTCTTAAAATGTCAGCATTAGGGCTGGTGACAGGGTTAATCTTTATTGCTTTGTCCTTAGAGATGCTACAGAGCTTGGCAATGAATATGAAACTTAAAAAAATGTTTGTAGGATACCTAGATGAATGGACATACTGTGCTCTCAATATGTGATTTTCAAATCAAATGAAGGTATGCTTTTTTTGTAGCATTCCAAATCTATTAAACATGTTCTCCTTCTGAATATTTCTTTCTCCAAGTGGCTATATGTGCACAGATCCATTTATAGTTTTTTTTGCACCTCCTAGTGTGGCTAAAAAGAGTCATTACCTCAAGCTCTGCCTTTTTATCTTCATATTTATTTATCACATTCCAGAGCAACAATCCATCTACAACAAAGGCCATAACTTGAACTGTTTTCTGGCATTGCTAAAAACTGATCTAGGTTGGCCTCAGATTTCTGTCTTAAGATGCTGGGTTGTTAGGACATCAATTATGGTCCCCTTAGACCAATTAAAGCTAGTGCTGTTTTAATTAGTTTCAACAAGATTGATTAGGAGTCAACAAGAGAAGCTTTGATGATGTGAACTCTTGGGCAATATATTGGCTGTCTTTCTAAATTGTGTTATGGATTTGAGTATAAACCTACATTTGTTCAAAAGTTCTATCACCTTTCATTGTACATCTATAAATGGTGGCATTTAATAAAATCAACATGTGTTTAAAAATTACACACTAAAAGCTAAATAGGTGTGTGCATATGATTAGCGTAAAAATTTTATTATTTAAAAAATTTAAAGCAAATAAAAAGGTAAAATGGCATAACCTAAAATAATAACTATTCTATTTCTTTTTCTTGGAAAGAAAATTATGTTTCATGGCAATTTTAAAATACAAATAATACATGGTTATTTCTAATATGAAATGATAGAAAAATGTACAAAGAATTAAATGAACTTCTGTTTGACCTCCTTGAGATAATCCAGTGCATACTTTGTACCATTAATTTTATGCATTTAAACTTAAATCCAGATATAGGATTGTTTATAAAAAATGAGTTTTAACTATGTTTTTCTGCAGCTTGCATTCTTCATTTATTCATGTAATATAGAGAGCCCACTAGAGAGTGAATATAAATCTAACTTGTTCTTTTCTATGTATGCATTATATTCTACAGAGTAAATATAATTTATATAACTATTTATTATTGTCTATTCAGATTGGTCATCACTATGAACAGTGATTCAGTAAATATCCTTCCTTTATATGCTGACAGTATTTTTAGCCTGTAAGAAGCTTGGAAGTAGAATATCTGAGTAAAATGTACATCCCTGTTGAATGAAGATATGACCTTACATCTATAAAACCTAAAGACTACACTAAAAAACTCTTAGATTTGATAAATGAATTCAGTAACATTTCAGGATACAAAATCAATGTACAAAAATCAGTAGCATTTCAAAGGACCAATAATAGTCTAGATGAGAACAAAATCAAGGAGGCAATCTTATTTGCAAAAGCTACAAAAAATATCTAGGGATATATTTAACCAACAAGGTAAACATTGCCTAGAGGAAAACCTATAAAATACTGATGAAAGAAATTGAACAGGGCACAAATGTAAAAACATCCCATGCTTGTGAATTAGAACAATTAATATTGTAAAAAGGACCATATTGCCCAAAGCAATCTAAAGATTGAGTGCAATCTCTATTAAAACACCAATGTCTTTTTTCACAGAATTAGAAATAACTATTCTAAACTTCATATGGAACCATAAAAGAACCCGACTAGACAAAGAAATCCTAAGCAAAAAGAACAAAGCTGGAGACATCATATTAGCTGTTGTCAAATTGTACTGCAAAGCTGTAATAACCAAAACAGCATGATACTGGTATAAAAAGAGACACCTAGAACAATGGAAGAATAGTGAACCCAAAAATAAATCCACCTATCTACATCTACCTGATCTTTGACAAAGTTGACAAGAACATACACTGAAGAAAGGACACTTTCTTTAATAAGTGATGGTGCTGGGAAAATTGGATTGCTATATACAAATAAATTGAACCCCCATCCTTCACCATATATGAAAATCAACTCAAGATAAAGTCTTAAATATAAGACTTGAAACAATAAAATTACTGGGAAAAAACCTAGGGGAAAAACTCTTCTGGACATTGGTCTAGGCAAATAATTCATGGCTAATACCTCAAAAGCACAAGTAACAAAAACAAAAAGTCAAAAGTGACTTAAACTAAAAAAACTTTTGTATAGCCATGGAAATAAGAGAGTGAACAGACAACCTGCAGAATAGGAGAAAATATTTGGAAACTATGCATTATGCAAAGGTCTAATATATAGAATATACAAAGAATTTTAAAAACTCAACAAAATAACTCCAAATAACACCATTAAAAAGTGGGCAAAAGATATGAATGGGCAGTTTTCAAAAGAAGACATACAAGTGACTAACAGTTATATGAAAAAAAAAATGCTCAACATCACTAATCCTCTGACGCAAATTAAAACCACAGTGAGATATCATCCCAGTCAGAATGGCTATTATAAAAAACTAAATAACAGATGTTGGCGAGGATGCAGAGATAAGGGAACTCATACACTGTTGATAGGAATGTAAATTAGTCCAACCTCTGTGGAACACATTTTGGAGATTTCTCAAAGAACCAAAAATAGAACTACCATTTGATCCAGAAAACCCACTACTGGGTATATACTTGAAAGAAAATAAATCATTACATTACACAGATATCTGCACTTGTATATTATCACAGCACTTTTTACAATAGCAAAGATATGAAATCAACATGTGTCCATCACTAGATGCTTGAATAAAGAAAATGTATATATACACAACGGGATAGTATTCAACAATAAAAAAAATGAAATTATGTCTTTCACAGCAACATGGTTGGAACTGGAAGCTATTATCTTCAGTAGAACAAGCCAGATATAGAAAGACAAATACTGTATGTTCTCACTCATAAGTGGAAGCTAAATAATATGTATGCAAATACACAGTGTGGAATGATAAACTGTGGAGACGTGAAAGGGTGAAAGTGTGGGAGGAGTCTGGATGATGAGAATTTACTTAATGGATACAATGTACGTTACTCAGGCGAATCTACTAAAAGACATGACTTCATCAATAGGCAACCTGTGCATGTAATAAAATTACACTTCTACTCCATAAATTTATACAAATTTTTTAATGTACATTAAAAATTTTTATTCCACAGAAATAATTTCTGGAAAGATTGTAATAGTAGACAGTTTTCAGACTAATGCCTTTCTTAAATTCCCACGGAGAAGCCTAGTTTTTATTTTTCTGCACTGTGCAGACCTTGGGCAACTCTGCTAGGCTGACTGTCTTCCAGACCCCTCAGAGGAACTGCTGCACAGGTTTTCCTTCACTCTGGAATTTCTAAACTTAACTGCTGGCTCCTTGGCTTTCTCATGACTTAGATCACGGTAGGGGCAATACTGCCTTTCAAAGACCCTGTGGCATCTAGTGTTCGTTGTTTCTATCTCCTCTCCTTATCTGTCTCTTGGAAAGCTCTCTCTCTTCTTCCTCTGACCTTTGAAAATTTTCCTTCTTTTGCCTCATTTTCCATTCTGCCCTCCCCATCCTGGTCTTCTTGTCTTTGGTAGATTTTTTTCTTCTTGACTCCTTTTCTTTTTCCTGTTCCTGTTCCTAATGTTTAGTTCTCATTCCTAATTTATTCTCCTGTTTCACAGAATCATTTATCTTCTTTGTTTCAGTTTTAACTTTCATCTCTTTGAGACTCTAAACCAAATGTGTATACTTTCTCTTTCTCCCAGATGTCAATCCCAATTCCAAACTACATACTGGACACTTTAACTGAATCCTGTGATTGTCCTTAAATTAAATATGTCTCAAATCATACTGACCATCTTGTTTAAAATCTGAAAGCCAATTCTGGTTTGTTCCTATTCACTCGTTCATTTTCTGGATCAGTGAAGTCTTCGGCTTAATGTACACTCAATGTGTGTTGAGAGGATAAATGAATGCTTTATTAAGGCCCTCATAACTTCCATTTCTCTGCTAATATAACAACATGCTCATGGTTCATTCAAACTGAACATTATAGTGGATGGAAATAAGATTTTGCAGTTAGTCTACTTTTGCTTGATTGATTTCCTGGAGTTGACACTTTCTATATTACTTTTGTTTGTTGCCGCTGATTTAGTATGTTTGCTGATTTTTCATTTTAGCTTACTTGTTGGAAATTGTTTCACTTGTTTCTGAAAGCTTTCCCTCTGGACTTTTTTTTTCCTAGGATTAGAGATTAGATGCTTCAAAGCTTTGTAATTTCCCCCTTACCCAGAGCTCAAAACCTGCTTCCTTCTATAGATGCTGATTCTGACAGTTGTCCAGAACATTTCTATGTGAGGACAATAGGAGACACACACACACACACACACACACACACACACACACAATATGTACATATATATGTGTATATATAATTATTTTATGTATATAATTATATATGTCTCCTATTGTCCTCACATATATATGTGTGTGTGTGTGTGTCTCCTATTGTCCTCACATATATATATGTGTGTGTGACACACACACATACACACACACACATATATATGTATGATTTATCATAAGAAATGGGCTCATGTGATTATGGAGACTGAGATACCCCAAGATCTGCAGTTGGCAAGCAGGACACAGGAAAGCAGATAGTATAGTTCCAGTCCATGTCTGAAGGCCTGAGAAGCAGAAGAGCTGATGTTGTAAGTTATAGTATGAGTCTCAATGCAGGAGAAGACTAATGTCCTGGCTCAAAGACAGTCAGTCAGAGAAACAGAAAAATAAATTCTCTTGTACTCAGCCTTTTTGTTCTATTTAGGCTTTCAATGGATTGGACAAACCCACCCCACACTGGGGAAGTCAATCTGCTTTAGTCTACTTATTTAATATGGTTTGGATATTTTGTACCCTCCAAATTTCAGGTTGAAATGTTACTTCCACTGTTGGAGGTGGGCCTTATGGGAGGTGTTTGGGTAATGGGGGCAGATCCCTCATGAATAGGTTGGTGCTATCCTTGTGGTAATGAGTGAATTCTCACTCTATGAGTTCATGAGAGATACGGTTGTTTAGAGAAGCTTGGCTCCTCCTCCCTCTGTGTCTTGATGCTTCTCTCACCATGTAACTCATTGGCTTCCCTTCTCCTTCTGTCATGAGTATAATCTTCCCAGACCCTCAGCAGACACAGATGCTGGTGCTATGCTTCTTGTACAGCCTTCAGAACTGTGACCCAAATAAACCTCTTTTATTTGTAAAATACCCAGCTCCTGAGACACTTCTTTATGGCAACACAGACACTATTCAAATATAATTTCATCCAAAAACACCCTCACAGATAGATGTGAAATAATGTTTAATCAAATATCTGAGTACCACAGTGCCATTTTGGGCTGTTTCTTAGCATTACCATACATTCATGCCATTGGCATATTTTAATGAAATAAATATATTTAATATAAATTCCTGTATTATATTCAGTTTAATGAATGCACTTCATTAATTGATTCATACTACTACTGATGGATACCTGTTTAGTGTAATTTTTATTTTTTTACAATTATGAACAGTACTGTCACAGTTGACCCAAACTGATCCTCTTTTTAAATTAAGACTGCAGTTATTCCTGTGATACGGTTTGGCTCTGTGTCCCCACCGAAATCTCATCTTGAATTGTAATCCCCACAAGTTGAGGGAGGGAAGTGTTTGGATCATGGGGGTGGTCTCCATGTTGTTCTTGTGATAGTAAGTGAATTCTCATGAGGTCTGATGGTTTTATAAATAGCAGTTTTTCATGCACTTTCACGAGCTCTCTCTCACCTGCAACCATATAAGATGTGTCTGCTTCCTTTTCCACTGTGATTTTAAGTTTCCTGAGGCCTCCTCAGTCATGCGGAACTGTGAGTCAGTTAAACTTCTTTCCTTTGTAAATTACCCAGTCTCAGGTGTTTCTTCAGAGCAATGTGAAAACGGACTAATACATCCTGTTAGAGCTTCCCAACGAATCACAATTTGACCATGTGTGTCTACAGTATGTGGTAAACGTGTTTGCTGAGTTTCATGCTCCCTATACAGATTTTTATGCGGAAAAGCCCTGCCAAGTGCCCTGTAAAAGCAGTTTACATTCTTCCAGCCTGGCAGAGTAGAGTCTGAGAAAATACAACTTTCTACAAAAGTGACAACGGCAAAGGGCAATGTGTGATAGTAGGATAATACTGTTGCAAACTTAATTCAGAAGAGTGAGTAGGCAGAATCATAGAAAGAACCAGGCTTTCTGGTTTGAATATGGGATCTCCTGCTAAATAGCTCTGTGTTTTGAAAAATTTATTTCACTTCTCTGAATTATTATTTCCTCACCTGTAAAATAGGATTCTATTCTATTTGCCTGCCTGGATGGTTGGAGGAATTAAAGTAATAAGTATAGTATCATTGAATATAATATGGTCATGTCTTAGTGAAAATAAGCTTTGTACAGAATTACCACCATCACCCAGTACCTCTATAAGCAGAATGCAAATCACTTTCCTAGAGATGTTCATCTTTGCTTGCCAGAAAGCATACCACATAGTTTCCAAAATGCTATTCACTATGTCAGGACCAGTAAGTTTACATACGGTTTTTCAAAAAGGTAAACTATCAAAAGTTGAGGAAGTTATTAATAGCCTTTCTTAAAAATCATCACTGCCAAAGGGTTCCAGACTGGGAGAATTATGGCCACTTGAGTCCCTGGAAAGAGGCTTTCAGAGTTAAAAAGGCTGCCAGTACTTAATCATGTGCCCATTTGTTGCTTCTCTTTCTCTGACAGTGGACATTATATTTTATGGCTAAATAAAAGATCGTTTTTCCTTCCAATGTGACTAGTAAAGAGAAAAGCATGAAGTTAATACTGTGTTATGCCAAAGGGGGACATATATCAGGGAAAATGATAAATTGAACTTGTAAATTCTGATTTTCCAGCTTTTAATATGTCTGGCGAATGTAATTCTCCAGTCTAGAAATTTGGGGAGTAATTTGCTTACTCAAAAGTCAATATATTATTTCTTAAAATGGCAGAAGTACTGGAATTGTGTTTCTCATGCAGTTCCTCTGAAACCAATCAAATTATCTCTCTAATCCATGATGGTGATAATTTATTTTGTCATTGTTCTTGCAACTTTTGGGTCCTTTTGAAGTAAATTAGCAGTTTTGTAAGGTCTCAAATCCTTAGTGGTATTCTAACAGCAGGATCATAATAAAGTTCATAGCATTCTGGCCTACACCTGGACATGGTGGCTCACCAAGGGGGCAGGGGTGCCCAGGCAGGAAGATCATCTGAGTCTTGTGAAGTTGAGGCTGAAGCTGTGGCCAGCTGTGATCACACCACTGCACTCCTGCCTAGTCGACAGAGTAAAATTGTGTCTTTTTAAAAAAAAAAAAAAAAAAAAAAAAAAAAAAAAAAAAAAAAAAAATTTAAAAAAAAAAAAAAAAAAAAAAAGGAACGCTGACCTGCATCTTTTGGAAAAATCATGAAAGAATACTTATTGAACACTTACCATGTGCAATGTGCTCATTTCCAAAATGGTGGAAACAAATAGTAAGCAAAATATCGCTACCCCTGTAATCTTCTAGAAACAATAAATTTTAATTAAATAATCACATGAGTCTAAAATTATAGCCTCTGATAAAAGAAATAAAGGAAAAACACATAAAACACACACAGACTTACTTAGGAGTTGTTCCATGTGGTGAAAATGACACACTACTTGGAATTAATTAAAGCTGGCTTGAAATCCTCACTCCTTTTCTTATTGGCTATATAAACTTGGACATAGCAACTAACGTGATTATTTCCTCTCTCTTATAGTAACAATTGTGAAAATTAAATAAGATGATGCATAAAATACTTGGCACTCAATTAAAATTGGCATAAAATAAGCACTCAATTAAAATGTTTAAAAATTCTGTGAAATTACTGAAAAATACACAATACTAACATATTTATGAAGTTATAATTTATTTCATGTAAAAAGATTTGAAAATTTGACGTAAAGCAAGTTTTTTCTGTGTGTATGTGTAAATTTGGTATTTCTTACTAACTTACAGTAATTTTCAAGAATATTTGTCTTTTTTACTAATTGATTAATATATGGGCTTTCATCTCCCCACATCTCCCCTTTTTTGTCTTGTGCTTAATTATCCAGAGTATCAACATTTCAGTGAAATAAGGAAGTTTTCACTGAGGGTAGAGAATTTTATTGTAATGCAAACTCCTACAGCTAGTGCTCGACTTACGACCACGATTGGGACCGGCAGACCGGTTGTAACACGATTTGTTCGTAAGTTGAGTAGGCTATATGTACAGTTGAAATGGTGCACGCGGAGATGGTAGTGGTGCCGGAAGCTGGTCCGCACTGTTGTACGCCCAGCTGGGCAATGTTTGCGCTGCCAGACATGGAGCAGTCGTGGCTAGCGATTGTGGTCGTAAAGTCGAATGGTCATAAGTTGCATAGGTCGTAAGTTGATCAATACCTGTATTTTATATCTGCCAGATTTACTTAAGGCAGAGCAGAGTACTGCAGATCACAAAGTAATGTTTCTTTTATTGTAGATTATGATTAAAGCAGTGGCATTAAACATGAATATGTTTATAGTATTTTTTGTAGTTTTCTTAGCATGATATCATTTGTGTGAGGGAGATATTTTTCTTTCTTCCCTTCAAATGTTGTGATTCTTCTCTCAGAGATTTCACAAATTATTATTAAAAGCTGGAGTAGGAAAGTGAGGAGTATACACTAGAAGGAACTAAATATGATTTTATGGGAAAAGATCAATAATCAAACTGGTTGGTCCTCATGTAAATTATGTGGAAGATGAGTTTCTAAGAAGCTGAAAAAATATACATAAAACAAGCTGGGAAAAACATATATGCAGGTTAGGAAACAGTATTATCTAAAATATTAATTTCGTTTCTAATTGAGTATAATAAGTGATAAGAATGGCGGTTAGGGAATATGCAGTACATTTTTATTAGTACATTTTGTGTTCATTATTTTTAGCAGCACAATCATTTCTTATGACAAGGTATCCTTCCTGTATTTATCTTTGTTGGAATATATTTTTATTATACATAATCTACCTTATTTTGGTCCTCAGGGAGTTTAATAGGTTAACAGAATTGAGATAACTGATTCTATTTTTTAAGCAATCAAGGGTATTTCCATGCTTATCTGTCATCAGTCTGATTATTGTTAGAAATTTCACTCTAATGTTTGATACACTTAACCCAGGATATTATACTATATACTCAGTAGTCCAGGTAGACTGAAATCTTAGGAGTATAATTGCTAGTTTAAAGGTTAAGGGGGTCTCTATGGATTTTTTATAGTATATCATTTATATAAGAGTATATAGTTTATCATATGAGACAGGGTTCCTCAGAGGAAAATATCCCACAACCTTCCACCATTACTTGTTATCTTTTGGGCTTAAATGATTCTTAAGAACCAGATAGCTCCAGCTTGTGATAAAATTCCTCTCATATGCATCTATGAAAGACATTGGAGTACAAAGTGACAAGTGAAATCATCTTGCCACCTTGCAGTGAGGGTGGTCTTATTCATAGACTTCTCAGACACCGTGTTAATTGTTTGCAGTTACGAAGCACAGTGGTAGATTGCATCTTCTGTGGGTTCAGGTTCTTTGCCATATGACTTTGCAGTTCTTTATACAAAAGAGGTGAGCTGTATTTTTCTGCCTCTTAACTTGAAAGTCCCATGCAGTTTGCTTTAGTCAACAGAACGTTAGTGAGGGAGATGTGATCAAAAACTTGGGTAGTATTGTGCATTTGATCTTCCTCTCTGCCATCACCATGAGAAGAAACAGCCCATGTTAGACCGCTAAGTCTAAGAAGGTTGAGAGAGAGATGCAATTGGGTCCCCCCAGCTTAAATTATCTACCTACCAACCAATACACATGCTTGTGAGCCAATCAAATACTTATTATATGCCACTGACAGATTATGGTTGCTTGTTACATGATATTATTGTAGTTATAGCTAACTGATAGGAAAGCATTTCTTTGACTAGAATAACCAGCTAAACCTCTGTTCATTCTGGAAAATTTTGGAAGTAAAAGAGATACTATTAAAAATTGCATGGAACGGACATAGGGCTACCATACATTCTGGCTTAGACAGGAGAGTTGCAGTTTACAGTTGTTGTCTTAAGCCTTTGTTTGTACTGGCAGAATTCTTGATGTTCCAGAATTAAATAAGTTAAAAATAAATAAACATATCCCATTTTCATTCATTTTATTTATTTTGTTACAATTTATTCAATGCTTGCTAGGAACAAAGCTGACTTTAGGTGACTTGCACTTGCTTAGGGAAGACAAGAAATAGATAAAACTATCATCACTGTCTAGACTATTGACATTTGTAGATTTTAATCAGTGTTATGACTTGTGGCCACCATGTCTGTGTCAGGTAAAAATTTAAAATCCTGTAGGGGCATGGCTTGGACTTCCTTATGTCTTAAGTCTGGTCTGCCTTAATGAATAACTTAGTGAGGGGGATTTGCCAACTGTCTTGTATCTCTTACTCAACTCAGCCTCCATGATCTTTTCTTTTTGAATTTCTAATTCCTGTGAATCGGGAAAAATGCTCCATTGCAATAAAACAGTGACCACCAAGTGACAAAGTTCCATAATGAAAATCTGAAAAAGTAGCTAACTTGTAGTATGATTAGAGACAAAAGGGATACAAAAACTCTCAAAAGGAAAAAACCAGAAATTATAGAAATCTTTAGTTACACATTGTGAGGTTAATCTCTAAGAAACAACTACTGTTCTTGCAGTACAAGACATAGATGTGTATGTCTGTATATATGAGTGTGTATGTATCTATGTATCTTACATCATAAAAATCTGCTCCTTATGGTAATCAGTTTCCTTATGGTAATCAGACAGCGCTACATGGAAATGGGAAGGTTCAGTTTAGGACCTGCAAGCTACTTAATTTTCATTCACTTTACATTCAAGTGAATAGGATCACATTAGCATAGGAAAGCAACCAGGCCTGGAACCTTCAACTTAAATATTTTGCTAGCTGTGTATCCCCATTCTTTTGTCTTTAAATTGTAGGTTACACAGTGTACAGTTCTAACAGCCATTCATACACCAGTGTTCAAGATATAGCAGGCCCTGAGAAACCTTTTCTATCTTCAGAATTGGTGTTATAAAAAATAGAATATTGACCCCAGAAGCCCTCCTCATGACCCTTCTCATTAACATACAGCTCCTCCTGATAAGTATTATCATGACTTCCATAAGTTATTTTTGAAGTTTATGTAAAACAGTGGTATGCTGAATACTGTTTTGGCTGCCATCTCTAGCTCAGCATAAAGTTTTGGAGCTTCATCAATGTCATTGTATGTAGCTATGGGGTTTTTTGTTAGTATTTCATTTTATGGGCAAGCCACAATGTATCCATTCTACTGTTGATATTTGAATTGCTTCTAACTTAAAACTAAAATAAATAATTTTGCTATGCATATTCTTGCAAATGTCTTTTTGTATATATATGCATGCATTTCTGTTGGATATATGCTTAGGAAGGAAATTACTTGGTCCTGAAGCAAAAATCATGTTTAACTTACATAGATAATGGTGTCTTTTCTGAGGTGGTTGTACCAATTTTTATTCCCAATAGTAAATGTTCTATTGATGTGCATGTTCTACAACATTGGGTAGTCAATAATATTTACTGTTGCCAATATTGTTGGTGTATACTGGTAATATTACTGCATTTTGAAATTCTAGTTCCATGTTGAATCATAAAGTTTCAAAGCTTTTCAAATATGTATTGTTCATTTGAATATTCTCTTTTGTGGAGTGTGTATGTGTATGTCTTCTTTTTTTTTGCATTGTAATGTTAGTCTTTATTATTCATTGGTAAGAAATCTAAAAATTAATACTTGGTTGTTTATAGTTACAGAATATATTCATTCTCTACCCTCTCTTGTCTTTTCATTGTCTTAATGATATGTCTTAATCAATAGAATTTGTCTAATATAGTTTAATTTAGCCATCTTTCCCTTTATGGGTAGTACTTTAATTATTCTTTTTATGATTATTTTTGTAATTCAGATTATGAGAATATCCTGTAATATAATCTATGTACTCCATTGTTTTGTTACTTAAAAAATTGAAAGTTGATAGAACAAATAATTTCCTATTGTTCTTCAAGAATATCTTTAATATACTTGGCCTTTGCAATTTTCATGTAAACTTTGGAATTAGCTTGTTATTTGTCTTTCAACGCGCCTATTTGAATTCTAATTGATATTCCATTGAATCTATAGGTTATTTTCAGGAGAAATGACCGACATGATCTTCACAATAATGATTTATCTAATTCATGAACTTGAATAGCTCTCCATTTGTGGAAATGCTTTAAAAATTACTCTCAATAATTTTTTTTTTTTTGGTTAGAAATCTTATATATGTTTTTATAGATTACTCTTTGGTATTTGATATTTTTGGTACTACTGTAAATTACATCTATTTTTAGATTTCATTTTCTAATGGCTACTGGTATAGAAAAGCAATCAATTCCTTTTTTAGAGACATGATCTTACTATGTTGTCCAGGCTGGTCTCAAACTCTGAGGCTCAAGTGATCTTCCCACCTCAGCCTTCCAAAGTGCTGGGAATACAGGCTTGAGCCACTGCACCTGGCCTCATTTTTGATATATTGACTTTGAAACCAGAAATGTTCAACACACTTGTTCATTTAATCATTTGCCAGCATTAGAATATTTTTATATATGTAATTATGACATTTACAAATAACAATATTGTTTCCTCCACTTTAATTCTTTTAGCTTTTTTCTTTTTTTTTTTCTGGTCTTATTACACTGAGTATAAGCTCTAGTGTAGTATTTAATACAAGTAGCATTAGTAGATATTCCTATAGCATTCCTGATCCTTCAAGGAAAAATTTTAACATTTTCTATCAAATAGAATTTTGCTGTAGGTTTCTGTGTGTGTACATGCTTTCTCCTTTGACAAATCAAGAAATCTCCCTTTGTTCCTAGTTTTGTTTAGTTATTTTTAAAATTAATGTGAATGAATATTGAATTTTATCAAATGCTTTGTATCAGTTGAGATGATAATGGTTTTTCTCCTTTATTCTGTTAATGAGGCATGAATTAAGGTGATTGTTTTCAAACCTTGAAGCATCCTTTTTCCTAGAAGTCCAAACACTTCCTGATACATTATCCTTTTTATATATAGCTGAATTCAACATTAAAGTGTTTTTCCTCTATGATTTTATTTCCTTTTAATATGCTTGACAGGTTTTAGTATCAAAGTTATGCAAACCTCATAAATAAACAGGGTCATTTTTCTTTTTATTCTAGTGTATAGAAAAAATTAAGAATGGTGATAATTTTTTCTTAAATATTTGGTGAATTAACTGATACAGCCATATTGGTCTGGATTTTTCTTCATTGATATACAATTAACTTTAGACCTAATTTTCTAATAGTTATAGGGCATTTAGTGTTTTTACATCTTATATCAGTTTTGATAAAATATTTTTTCAAGTAATTCTTTTATTTCAACTGAATTATTGATATGTATTTTTCACAAGAAAATCCTCATAATATTATCTTATTATCTTTTTGATGTTTGTAATATCTGACCTAGAACCTCCATTATCATTCTGGATATTTCTTATCTTTTCTTTCTCTCATATTCCTTAAATCATTTTCATCATGGGTTTATCAATTCGATTAGTTTTTAAGAAATCTTTTAACTTTGATTCTCTTCATTGTAATTTTGGCTGCTATTTCTATCTACTCCTATCTGTATTACCTCTTGCCCTTTTTTATCTTTAAGTTTGATTTGCATTTCTTTGTCTAATTTTATAAGATAGATACCGGTAGTGTTCATTTTATGGCCTTTTTACTTTCTGAATAATAGCTATGAATATGTGAAAACAATTTAAGGCAATAAATGATCATTTATGATTCTATTTCTAAGAAACTTTAGCTGCATCCTAAAAATGTTGCTTGTTTTCTAGTCTTAATTTATTTCACATATGTTTGGTTTCTATCATTTCTTTTTTGATTCCTGGTTTGTTTAGCGGTGTTCTGGTTAACCTCCAAAGATTTAGAGATTTTTTTTTCAGTTTTGTTTCAAAGAGCTATTTCTAGCTTTTTTCTACTATATTCAGAGAGCAAAGTCTGTCTGATTTGCATCCTTTATCAATTTTAGAGACACTCTTTGTAGATAGCATAAGGTCAATTTTTGTAAATGGTCTGTGTGTACTTACAAATAATATGTATTTTTCAGTGATTAATGTACTCAATTGTGTCTAGCTTATTCATTTTGTTGGTTAAATGTTTTAAAATGTTGCTGAATTATTATTTTTTGGTCTGCTTGGTCTTAGTAACTACTGAGAGAAGTGTGTTAGAATCTCTGGTAAAGACTTGTTGAATGGTTTTGACCAAAATTCTGATAGTGGTATAAACAATGAAGTCTAGGCTGAGGTGGTCTCAGTTGGAGATGAGGAACGTTTTGGGAACTGGAACAAAGGTCACTCTTACTATGCTTTAGCAAAGAGACTGAAAGGATTTTGCCCCTGCCCTAGAGATCTGTGGAACTTTGAATTTGAGAGAGATGATCAGAAATTGGAATTTAATGTTCAAAAGAGAAGCAAAAAAACATTGTGGAAAATTTGCAGCACCATTTATTAAATAGGGTATCCTTCCCCATTGCTTGTTTTTTGTCTCGTTTGTCAGATATCTGATGGTTTTAGGGGTGTAATTTTATTTCTGGGTTTTCTAATCTGTTGCATTAGTCTATGTTTCTGTTCTTGTATCAGTACCATGCTGTTTTGGTTATTGTAGCCCTGTAGTATAGTTTTAAGTTATGTATCATGATGCCTCCAGCTTTGTTCTTTTTGCTTAGGATTGCCTTTTTACTTGGGCTCTTTTTCGTTCCATATGAATTTTAAAATAGTTTTCTATATTGCTTTAAAAATGTCATTGGTCGTTTTATAGGCATATCATTAAATCTATAAGTAATTTTGGGAAGTGTAGCCATTTTCACAATATTTATTCTTCCTATCCATGAACATGAAATGTTTTTCCATTTGTTTGGGTTATTTCTGATTTTTTTTTTTTTTTTTAGCAGTGTTTGGTAACTCCGCTTGTGGACATCTTTCACCTCCCTAGTTAGCTGAGTTCCTAAGGTTTTTTGGGGTAGTGGTGGTTGTTTCATTTTTGTTTTGTTTTGTTGGTGGCAATTGCAAATGAGATTGCATTCCTGATTTGGCTCTTGGCTTTACTGTTTTTGGGGTCTAGGAGTGCTAGTGATTTTTGCATTGATTTTATATTGAGACTTTTCTGAAGCTGTTTATTAGCTTAAGGATCTTTTGAGCCAAGACTATAGGGTTTTCTAGATATAGAATCATGTCGTCTACAAACAGAAATAGTTTGACTCTCTCTCTTCCTATTTGCATGTTCTTTATTTTTTTCTCTTGTCTGATGTCACTCACTAGAATTCCTGATACTATGGGAATAGTAGTGGTGAGAGAGGGCATTCTTGTCTTTTGCCAGTTTTCAAGGGAAAGACGTACAGGTTTTGCCCATTCAATATGATGTTGGCTGTGGGTTTGCTATATATGGCTTTTATGATTTTGAGGCATGTTCCTCCAGTACCTAGTTTATCATGAGGTTTTAAGAGTATTCAACATGAAGAACTGTTCAATTTAATTTGAAGTTTTTTCTGCAATTATTAAGATTATTATGTGCTTTTTGTCTTTAGTTCTGTTTATGTGATAAATCATATTTATTGATTTGTGTATGTTGAACTGTGAAAAGTAAAAAGTTTCTCTTTTTGTTAAAGAATAGAAATAATGGTTTCTTTAAAAAAAAAAAAAAACCTAACTTCCTTCAAGTTTCCATGCTTTTTGCTAGTAACTCCTTGTTAAGCCCTATGTAGCTGTTGAATATAGTAAGGGAATAAGTACATTCTCTGCCCTTGTACTTTAAGCAAGTTATTTGTTCTGGCCTATAGTCACCCCAGACATGTCTGAACATGCCCAGGCATTTTCCAGCTTACAACCTATGCCTCTTCCATATTTGGAAATGTTATTATTCTCCTAGTTTTCTGTAAACAATCTCCTTCCTTTCTTTGTTCTCCATTGCACATTTACCTATTTAGAAAAGTTTTAAGATTTTAGCTAATTGATATCAGTCTAGATTGTGCAGTTCAGTTCCAGCCAATGGAGGTAGGACACAGCAGTAAAGACCCAATGTGTCAGGGATAAAAACTTCTCCTTTTCTTTGTTTGATGTGCTCTCATGGCAATCAGACTTCTGAGAAGCATGCTTTCTGCAGAAAGTAAAATCACCTTGCTGAGAAAAGTTCTTTGTCTGAGCACTGGTTTTTCTTTTTGGCACCAAAGACCAAGCATTTGTTTCTAACAGAACCAACCTTTCATCCCAGGTATAAAGCCTATTTGATTATGATAGATAAGCTTTTTGATGTGCTGCTAGGTTTGGTTTGCCAGTATTTTGTTGAGGATATTTGCATTGATGTTCATCAAGGATATTGGTCTGAAGTTTTGTGTGTGTGTGTGTGTTTCCATGTGCATGTGCATGTGTGTGTGTTTGCCAGGCTTTGGAATCAGGATGATGCTGGGTACATAGAATGAGTTAAAAGGACTTTCTCCTTCTCAATTTCTTTAAACTTTAAGTCCTGGGATACATGTGCAGAATGTGCAGGTTTGTTACATAGGTTTATGTGTGTGATGGTGGTTTGCTGCACCTATTGATCCATCCTCTAAGTTTCCTCCTTTTGCTCCCCAACACCCAACAGGTCCTGGTGTGTGTCATTGCCCTCCCTGTGTCCATGTATTCTCATTTTCCAACTCTCACTTATGAGTGAGAATATGCCCTGCTTGGTTTTCTGTTCCTGTGTTAGTTTGCTGAGGATGGCTTCCAGCTTTATCCATGTCTGTGCAAAGGATATGATCTCATTTCTTTTTATGGCTATGTAGTATTTCATGATGTATGTGTACCACATTTTCTTTATCCAGTCTATCATTGATGGGCATTTGGGTTGGTTCTATGATTTTGCTATTGCAAATAGTGTTGTGATAAACAAATGTGCATGTGTCTTTATAGTAGAATGATTTATATTCCTTTGGGTATATACACAGTAATAAGATAGCTGGTTCAAATGGTATTTCAGGTTCTAGATCCTTGAGCAATCCCATACTGTCTTCTGCACTGGTTGAACTAATTTACATTCCCACCAACAGCATAAAAGCATTTCTATTTCTCCACAGCCTTGTCAGCATGTTATTTACTGACTTTTTAATGATAGCAATTCTAACTGAAATGAGCTTGTATCTCATTATGGTTTGATTGGCATTTCTCTAATGATCAGTGATGTTGAGCTTTTTTTCATATGTTTGTTGGCCAGATAAATGTCTTCTTTTGAGAAGTATCTGTTTATAACGTTTGCTCACATTTTTATGGAGTTGTTTGTTTTTTACTTGTAAATTTATTTAAATTCTTTGTAGATTCTGGATATTAGATCTTTGTCAGATGGGTAGATTGCAAAAATTATTTCCCATTCTGTAGGCTGCCAGTTCACTCTGATGAGTTTCTTTTGCTGTGCAGAAGCTCTTTGGTCTAATTAGATCCCATTTTTCAATTTTGGCATTTGTCGCAATTGCTTTGGGCATTTACGTACTGAAGTCTTTGCCGATGTTTATGTCCTGGATGGCATTGCCTGGGTTTTCTTCTGGGTTTTTAGTTTTAGGGTTTACATTTCAGGCTTTAATCCATCTTGAGTTAATTTTTTTATAAGTGTAAGGACAGGATCCAATTTCAGTTTTCTGCACATGGCTATCCAGTTTTCCCAACATCAATTATTGAATAAGATATCCTTTCTGCATTGCTTGTTTTTGTCATGTTTGTTGAAGATCAGATGATTTTTGATCTGTGGTGTTATCTCTGATGTCTCTTTTCTGTTCCATTGGTCTATATGTCTTTTGGTACCAGTATCATGCTGTTTTGTTTACTGGTACCTTGTAGTATAGTTTGAAGTCAGGTAGTGTGATACCTCTAGCTTTGTTCTTTTTGCTTAGGATTGTTGTGGCTATCCAGGGTCTTCATTGATTCTGAATATAATTTAAAGCAGTTTTTCTCATTCTGTGAAGAATGTCAATGGTAGTATGACGGGAATAGCATTGAACATATAAAGTACTTTGGTCAGTATAACCATTTTCATGATATTGATTCTTTCTATTCATGAGGGTGGAATGATTTTCCATTTGATTGTGTCCTCTCTTACTTCCTTGAGCAGTGGTTTGTAGTTCTCTTTGAAGATGTTCTTCACATCCCTTGTTAGCTGTATTCCTAGATATTTTATTCTCTTTGTAGTGATTGTTAATGTGAGTTCATTTATGATTTGGCTCTCTGCATGTCTATTGTTGTCATAAAGGAATGCTTGTGATTTTTGCACATGGATTTTATTTCCTGAGACTTTGCTGAAGTTTCTTATAAGTGTAAAGAATTTTGGGTTGAGATGATGGGATTTTCTAAATATAAAATCATATCATCTGCAAACAGAGAAAAATTGACTTCTCTTCCTACCTGAATATGCTTTATTTCTTTCTCTTACCCTTATTGCCCTGGCCAGAACTTCCAGGACTATGTTGAATAGGAGTGGGGAGGGAGGGCATCCTTATCTTGCACCAGTTTTCAAAGAGAATGATTCCAGCTTTTGCTTATTCAATAGGGTATTGGCTGTGGGTTTGTCATAAATAGCTTTTATTATTGTGAGATATGTTCCATCAATACCTAGTTTATTGAGAGTTTTTAACATGAAGTATTATTGAATTGTATCAAAGGCCTTTTCTGCATCTATTGAGATAATCATGTGATTCTTGTCTTTGGTTCTGTTTACATGATGGATTACATTTATTGATTTGGATATGCTGAGCCATCTTTGCATCCCAGGGATTTATCTGTCTTTATCATGGTGGAGAAGTTTTTTTGTGTGTGTGCTGCTGCATTTGGTTTGCCAGTATTTTACTGAGGATTTTGGCATTAATCTTCATCCGGGATATTGGCCTGGAGTTTTCTTTTTTTGTTGTCTCTGCCCAGTTTTGGTATCAGGATGATGCTTGCTTCAAAAAATGAATCCATCCTTTTTAAGTATTTGGAATAGCTTTAGAAGGAATGGACCAGTTCCTCTTTGTATTTATTGCAGAATTAGGCTGTGAATCCATCTGGGTCTGTGCTTTTTTTAATGGTAGACTATTAATTACTACCTCAATTTCAGAACTTGTTATTGGTCTGTTCATGAATTGATTTCTTCCTTGTTTAGTCTTGGGAGGGTCTGCATTTTCTGGAGTTCAGCCGTTTCTTCTAGATATTCTTGTTTATTTGTTTAGAGGTATTTATAGTATTCTCTGATGGTAGTTTGTATTTCTGTGGGGTCAGTGGTGATATCCTTTTTATCATCTTTTATTTATTGTGTCTATTAGATTCTTTTCTTCTTTGTTAGTCTAGATAGCCATCTATCTATTTTATTCATTTTTTTTAAAAAAATCCTGGATTCATTGATTTTTCTGAAGGGTTTTCTGTGTCTCTATCTTCTTCAGTTCTGTTGGGATCTTAGTTATTTTTGGTCTTCTGCTAGTTTTTGGATTAGTTTGCTCTTACCTCTCAAGCTCTTTTAACTGGTGATGTTATGATGTAGATTTGTGATCTTTCTAGCTTTCTGATGTGGGCATTTAGTACTAAAAATTTCTCTCTTAACACTGCTTTAGTGGTGTCTCAGAGATTCTGGTACATTGTCTTTTCGTTTTCATTGGTTTCAAAGAACTTTTTGATTTCTGCCTTAAATTTATTATTTACCAAGGAGTCATCGAGGAGCAGGTTGTTTAATGCCCATGTAATTGTGTGGTTTTAAGTGAGTTAATCCTGAGTTCTAATTTGATTGCATTGTGGTCTGAAAGACTGTTTGATATGGTTCTTTTGCATTTTCTGAGGAGTGTTTTACTTCCCATTATGTGATCAATTTTAGAATAAGTGTCATGTGGCACTGAGAAGAATGTGTATTTTGTTGATTTTGGGTGGAGAGTTCTGTAGATATCTATTAGGTCCCCTTGATCCTGAGCTGAGTTCAAATCCTTAATATCCTTGTTAATTTTCTTTCTTTCTGATCTGTCTAGTATTGACAGTTACTTTGTAGATTTCTAATAACTTCTTTTATGAATCTGGGTCCTCTATATTAGATGCCTATTTATTTATAGTAGTTAGATCTTTTTGTTGAATTGTTCCCTTTACCATAATGTAATGCCCTTCTTTGTGTGTGTGTGTGTTTTGTTTTTTTGTTTGTTCATTTGTTTGTTTTGTATGTTAGTTTAAAGCCTGTTTTGTTAGAGACTAGGATTACAACTCCCGCTTACTCTTGGTTTACATATGATTAATAAATATTCCTCCATCCCTTTATTTTAAGCCCATGCATGTCTTTGCACATGATATGGGTCTCCTGAATACAGCACAACAATGGGTCTTGAGTCGTTATCCAGTTTTCCAGTCTGTGTCTTTTAATTGGAGTATTTATCCCATTGAAATTTAAGGTTAGTATTGTTATATTTGAATTTGATCCAGTCATCATGCTGCTGTTTGCTAATTTTGAGCACTAGTTGATGCAGTTTCTTCAGAGTGTCATTGGTCTTTATATTTGGGTGCGTTTTTACAGTGGGTGGTACCAATTTTTTCTTTCCATATTTAGTGCTTATATCAGGACCTCTTGCAAGGCAGGCCTGGTGGTAACAAATTCCCTCAGCATTTGTTTGTCTAGAGAAGATTTTATTTCTCCTTCACTTGTGAATAAAACTTAGTTTGGATATGAAATTCGGGGTTGAAAAATTTTTCTTTAAAAATGTTCAATACTGGTCCCCAATCTCTTCTGGCTTATAGAGTTTCTGCTGAGAGGTTCACTGTTAGCCTGATGAGCTTCCCTTTGTAGGTTACCTGACCTTTTTCTCTGGCTGCCTTCAATAGATTTTTCTTAATTTTGACCTTGGAGAATTTGAAGATTATATGTTGATTATGTGATGATTATCAGTTGATCTTCTTGTGGAGTATCTTAGTGGTTTTCTCTGTGTTGGAAACAAATGCTTATTGCGACAAAAAAGAAATAGCACTGAGGCAAAAAGTTTTCTCAGCAAGGCAATTTACTTATGCAGAAGGGTACTGCCTACATCAGTCACAGTCACAAGAGCACACTGAACAAAGAAGAGAAAGGGTTTTTATCCCTAATACAGTTAGTCCCTGCTTCTGTGTCCTGTCTCCATTGGCTGGAGTGAGACCACACAATCTAAGCTAACCCAATTGACCACTGTTTAAAATTGAATATGGCTAATTAGGTAGGAAGGGAGAGATTGTCCATTGTGGTAAAAGGCTTGTTCAGGCATGTCAGGGTGTGGCAAAGGCAGGAAGGGCAGTTTCAGCGGGAGGAGCTGTTTATAGCATGTGTAGCTTAGGAGAAGGAACAAGGAAGTTGATCTCGAGAACAAAGAACAAGGAAGTTGAAAGTTAAACTTTTGAAGAGGAACTTACTGTATTTGACAATTTCCCCTTTTTGATTTTTATAATTCTTCCTCTTCAAACCTCTTAACATGTCTTGATTCTGTTGTTTGGCTTGGTTTTTTGTTTTTTGTTTTTTTTTTTTTTAAATCGGAGCTTATCTGCATAAGGTGAGGGAGAATTGAAGAAGGTTTTGGTGACAGCTATCTCAATAAGCTTTTGTATCAATCCTCAGACACAGGATATGACACAGCATCCTACAAGAATAAGCATACTTATTACTATTGCAAGGGAAGCGATAATTGAGGACATAAGTCCTTTCCATTTGCTGAACCATTTCTCCCTTAAATGAGTGAAGGGATCATTTATTTTTGAACTTTTAGCTAGCTCATTGGATAAAGCTGTACGACTTTTGTTATAGTTCCATCAGGAGCAGTATTTTTAGGAATTAAAGTACAACACTGGGTTCCAATCATGACATAAACTCCACCTTTCTCTACTAGTTTCATGCCTAGTGCTATTCTGTTTTCCCAGGCCATTTGATGGGTGGGTCCTAATTGTTCAGCTATCCCTTTAATAGCATCTCTAGTATAATAAACAAATCATTGCTGATTGTTATAGATGTAATTCATCCAGTCTATATTTTTATTTATAATTGACCACAAGAAAACTATGAATGCAAACCCTGCAGCTATCTGATTTCACGCCTTAAATTCATCTGGCACTCCTTTTGGGTCTCCAATGGCATCTATATAAACATGAGGGTCAAAGGACCCATAAGCAGCATGTCTTGTTTTACGGTGCTTTGTTTTTATCTCTTCTGGTTGATGAAATGCCAGAGTGAAAGGGATGGCCAATTAAATTAGAGTTCAAATGCCACTCTAGTTACTTGGCAGAGTTGTCCTTCTCTGGCTGCTTGCCCAAGGGGAATAGTTAAGGTCCCTCTTAGCCTCAGTGTGCTAGTATAAGCCCCACAGCAGGAATCCACCATAAACCATATGAGGTGACCGTGGAAATTCATATCTGGACTCTATACTCACTTCATGCTCAACTGCACATCTCATTTACACACATTCAGCTTCCAGATGTCCTGACCAAGAAATACTTTACCACCCGAGCAGCTTTTCTTGCCTTGGTGTGTCCCAACTAAGGAATACTTCACTGCTCCTGTGGCTTTTCTTACCTTGGTATGTCCTAACAAAGGAATATTTTACCACTCCACAGCTTTTCTTACCTTGATCCCAACCACCAAGGAAATACTTCACTGCCCCTGCAGCTTTTCTTACCTTGGTCTGTGTACAGTTACCTGGTAACTGTGATGTCTGTTTGTAGGCTTTTTCTTCCCACGTTTCTGAGGGTCTGGGTTTATTAATCATGCTGGGTGGGTCTCAAATCCTTACTTTTAAGGCCACTGCAACAAGGCAACAGGATGCAACTCCTCATGAGAGATGATCAGAGGCCCTTCCCTGGAGGAGAATGGAATCCCAAACAAGCCCCCAAATTGTTGAAAACAAATGCTTGGTGCCACAAAGAAGAATTAGCACTCAGGTAAAAAGTTTTCTCAGCAAGTCAATTTACTTTTGCAGAAGGGCACTGCCCACATCAGTCATGAGCACAAGAGCACACTGAACAAAGAAGAGAAGGAGTTTTTATCCCTAATGCAGTTAGTCCCTGCTTCTGTGTCCTGTCTCCATTGGCTGGAGTCAGACCATGCAATCTAAGCTAACCCGATTGGCTACTGTTTAAAATTGAATATGGCTAATTAGGCAGGAAAGGAGAGGTTGTTCCTTATAGTACAAGGCATGTTCAGTCATGCCAGCATGCAGCAAAAGTTGGGAAGGGTAGCTTTGGTGGGAGGAGCTGTTTACAGAATAGATAGCTTAGGAGACAAGGAAGTAGATCTCAAGAATAAAGAACAAGGAAATTGAAAGTTAAACCTTTGAAGAGGAACTTACTGCATCTGACATCTGTATCTCCTGAATTTGTCTGTTGGCCTGTCTTGCTAGGTTGGGGAAGTTCTCCTGGAGAATATCCTGAAGTGTGTTTTCTAGGTTCTTTCCATTATCCGTATCTCTTCCATGTACTCTCATCAATTATAAACTTGTTCTTTTTATGAAGTCCCATATTCATTGGAGGCTTTGCTTATTACTTTTCATTCTTTCTTCTCTATTTTTGTTGGCATGTCTTATTTCAGTAAGTTGATCTTCAGTCTCTGATATTCTTTCTTCTGCTAATTGATTTGGCTGTTGATACTTGTGTGTGTGCTTCACAAAGTTCTTGCGCTGTGTTTTTCATCTCTATCAGATTATTTATGTTCCTTTCTAAACTGGTTATTCAGTTAGCAGCTCCTCTAACCTTTTATCAACATCCCTAACTTCTTTGCATGCTCTTTTACCTCAGCAGTATTTTTTATTACCCACCTTCTGAAGCTTACTTCTGTCAGTTCATCCATCTTATACTCCCTCCAGTTCTGCACCCTTGCAGGAGAGGTACTGCAATCATTTGGAGAAGAAGAGGCACTCTGGCCTTTTGGGTTTTCAGTGTTTGTTCTTTGATTCTTTCTCAGCTTTGTGAATTTGTCTAGTTTTGATCTTTGAAGCTGCTGCTTTGGATGGGGTTTTGGTGGGGACATTTTTTTTGTTGAGACTGTTGTTGTTGCTTTGTTTTTCTTTCAAGGGTCAGGTCTCTGTTCGTAGGACTGCTACAATTTGCTGGGGGTTCACTTTAATTAGACCCTATTCATCTGTTTGCTCCCATGCCTGGAGATGTTACTCAAGGGGGCTGGAGAACAGCAAAGATGAGTGCCTGCTCCTTCTTCTGGGATTTCTGACCTCAAGTGGCACTAACCTGATGCCAGTAGAATTGCCCCTGTGTAGGCTGTCTGACAACCCATGCCAGAGGATCTCACCCAGTTGGGTGGTATGGGGAACAGGACCCATTTAACAAAGCATTTTGACTGTCTCTTGGTGGAGAGGAGTGTACTTCACTGGGGTGAAACTCACTCATCTGGGCTGCCTGGAATCCTTACACCTAGCAAGAGGAAAGACTGAGTCTCCTGGTCCACAGAGTCTGAAACAACCTCTCCTCCTAGGAGCTCAGGCCCACGGAGATCCAAGTTCTGTCCATGAGCCTCTGGCTGGAGTTGCTGCAGTTCCTGCAGGGAAGCCCCACCCAGTGAGAAAAGATGAGTAAGGGTCAGGCCTGTAGAGGCAATCTGGCTACAGTCTGCCACAGCCAGTCTTTCGGACTGAGGGGGACAGTTCTTGGGAACAAGCTATCCAGCCTCCCTGGCTCCAGCAGGGGAAAAGAGTGGCCTGCAGCTATAGAGATGTATGCTTCCCTTCCACTACCCAGGGAGCTTAGCATGTTAGGCATTTATGAGTCCCAGTGCTGGCTGCTGCCTCTTCCACAGGGCACTGAAACAGCTTAGACAGCAGGCAGCCACTCCTGTGGTGCTGGTCTCCTCTCCCTGCAGGAGCTCAGTAGGCTTACACAGATTCCAACTGAGAGGCTGTTGAGGATTTGCCTGGCTCTGAGGTTGGGATCCTAGGACCTGATGGCATGGGTTCGTGAGTGGGTTGTAAAGTTCTGTGGGAAAAGCACAGTTTCGCTGGCTGAGTAGCATGCTCCCTCACCACCTCCTTTGACTGGGGGCTGTGGGGTGGGATTTTTCCTGCCTTGTGTGACTCTCAGGTGAGCCACTGTACCATACTGCCCTTCCTTCCTCTCCATAGATCATGCCAATCACCTAGTCAATTATGATGAGAGAACATGGATACCTTAGTTGCTGGTGAAGGATTCGTATGCTAATTATGGTTCTTTTCCATAGAAGCCTCTGATCACTGCTGTTTCTAGTCTACCATCTTGGCCTTGCCCACTCTCATCAACATTTTTGGAATAGTTTCAACAGGAATGGTACCATATCCTCATTGTACGTCAGGTAGAATTCAGCTGTGAAGTCATCTGGTTCTGGAGTTTTTTAGTTAGTAGGCTATTTATTACCACCTCAGTTTTAGAACTTGTCATTGGTCTATTCAATGATTTAGTTTCTTCCTTGCTCAGTTATTAGAGAGTGTATGTGTCTAGGAATTTATTCATTGCTTACAGATTTTCTTTTTTTTTTTTT
>NW_016107488.1:527122-582387 GCF_001604975.1 Cebus imitator | reverse complement strand
GCCCTGCCAGTTTATAGATTTTCTAGTTTAAGTGCATAAAGGTGTTCATAATATTCTCTGGCATTTGTATTTCTGTGTGGTCACTGGTAATATCTCCCTTGTCATTTCTGATTATGTTTATTTGAACCTTCTTTCTTTTCTTCTTTATTAGTCTAGCTAGTGGTCTATGTATTTTTTTAATTTTTTTCAAAAAAAAATTAAAAACTAGCTACTGGAGTTTTTGATCTTTTGAATGATTTTGTATGTCTCAGTCTCCTTTAGTTCACATCTGATTTTTGTTATTTATTGTCTTCTTCTAGCTTTGGGGTTGGATTGCTCTTGGTTCTCTATTTCTTTTAACTGTAATCTTAGGTTGTTAAATTGAGATTCTCTAGCTTTGATGTAGGCATTTAGTGCTATAAATTTCCCTCTCAATATTGCCTTAGCTGTGTCCCAGAGATTCTGGTATGCTGTATCTTTGTTATCATTAATTTCAAATATCATCTTGATTTCTGTCTTAATTTCATTTTTTACCCAAAAGTATTTCAGTAGTAGATTATTTTGTTTTATGTAATTGTGTGGTTTTGAGGAAATTTCTTAGTCTTGATTTATAATTTGATTATCCTGTGGTCTAAGAGATAGATTGGTAATTATTTCAGTCCTTTGCATTCAGCTGAAGAACGTTTTATTTCTGATTACGTGATCAATGTTAGAGTATGTGCCATGTGGCAATGAGAAAATAATATATGTTCTGTTGTTTCTGGGTGGAGAGTTCTGTAGATGTCTCTCAGGTCCATTTGACCCAGTGTTGAGTTCAGGACCTGATTATATTTGTTAATTTTCTGTTGTGATGATTTGTCTAATATTGTAGACGGGATGTTAAGGTCTCCCACTGTTATTGCATGGGAGTCTAAGACTCTTGGAAGGTCTCTAAGAACTTGCTTCATGAAGCTGGGTGCTCCTGCATTAGGTGCATATATATGTAGAATAGTTATGTCTTCTTGTATAACATGGTCTTCTTTATCTCTATTAATGCTTTTTGTCTTATAGTCAGCCTATTTACTATAACTATACAAGCTTCCTTTTGTTTAGTTCTCTTCATGATATTTTTTAACACTTCTACCATCATAAGTTCTGTATCTTTATATCTTTGAGGTGTCTTTTGAAAATGCATATAGTTGCATTTAATATTTTAAACATTGTGATTGTGTTTTTAATATTTGGAAATTTAACACCTTGAAATTTAACCTAAATACTGGTATGTGTGGTTTTAATTTCACTTCCTCATTCTATATTTGATGATGATCAGCATTTTTCCTCATTTCTTTGCCTGGATTAATTTTTCATTACCCGATTTCATCATCTATTAGGTTATTATTTGTACATGATTTTACTTTTTTAAATATCTGTCATAATAAGTGTTCTTGACTTAATATTTGTTAAAAGTTTCTGTTTTTCTCTCTTCTCTGAGACTGTAAGAATCCTAAAATTCTTTAAGTCTTTTACCTCCTTTCTGACTTACACTATTGTTTAGGGGTATATATTAATTAAATATATGTTTAAGTCTCACAATGCATTATTGCTAATGTTTTTGACTATGAATATTTATTTCAGTTTCCCATACATATATCCTTTTGGTTGCTGTTCATTTATTGTACCTCTGAGCTTCTCCCTGTGATAATTATTTTCTGCTGTTTAAGGAAATTCCTGTAGTATTTATTTGATAACAAAGTTTCTGTGTTTATTTTTCTTAAAAAATTTATTTTATTTTTCAGGGAAAATATTTGCTTGTTGTGGAATATTAGGTTGACAGTTATAGCTTCTATGATTAATTCTGTTGAACTTAGCTTGAATTCCATTTTTGACTCTTTGAAAGTAAGTTGTCTTTTATTCCTTCAGCTTTTAAAAATAATCACTTTGGGCCAGGCACAGTGGCTCATGCCTGTAATCCCAGGACTTTGGGAGGCTGAGGCTTGCAGAGCACCTGAGGTCAAGAGTTTGAGACCAGCCTGGCCAACATGGCAAAAGCCTATTTCTACTAAAAACATAAAAATTAGCCAGGTGTGATAGTGCACGCCTGTAATGCCAGCTACCAAGGAAGCTGAGGGAAGAGAATCACTGTAACCCTGGAGGGGAGGGTTAGGCTGCAGAGGCTGCAGTAAGCTGACACTGTGCCACTGCACCTCAGCCAGGGTGACAGAGCAAGACTCTGCCTCAAATTAATTAATTAATTAAATTAAATAATCACTTTGGACATGAACAGACACTTTTCAAAAGAAGACATACAGACAGCCAAAAAGCATATATAAAGAAAAGCTCAACACCCCTAATCATTAGATAAATGTAAAGCAAAACTACAGTGAAATACCATGTCACCCCAGTAAGAATGGTTATTATTAAAAAGTTTAAAAAAATACATGGTGGCAAGTTTGCAGAGAAAAGCAAATGCTTATATACTGTCGATGGGAGTGTAAATCAGTTCAACCATTAAGGAAGCAGCGTGGTGATTCCTCAAAGAGCAGAAACCAGGACTACCATTAGACCCACCAATCCCATTACTGAGTATATACCCAAAGTAATATAAATCATTCTGCCATAAAGACACATGCACACATATGTTCATTCACAATAGCGAAGACATAAAATCAACCTAAATGCCCATCAATTGTAGGTTGGATAAAGAAAATGTAGTACAAATACACCATGGAATGCTATGCAGCCATAAAAAAAGAATGAGAACACATCCTTTGTAGGAGCATGGATGCATCTGGAGGCCATTTTCCTTATCAAACTAATGCAGGAACAGGAAACCAAATACCACATGTTTTTATAAGTGGAAGCTAATGATTAGAACTCATGGACACCAATAGGGAAATAGCAGACACTTGGGCCTTTTTGAGGGTGGAGGGTAGGAAGAGAAAAAGGATTAGAAAAAGTAACTATTGGTTACTGGGCCTAGTACCTGAGTGATGAAGTAATTAGTAAAACAAACCCCCATGACATATCTTTACCTATGTAGCAAACCTGCACATCCTGCCATGTCTTCCTAAACTTAAAGTTAAAAAAAAAAAAAAAAGCTGGGCGCGGTGGCTCACATCTGTAATCCCAACACTTTGGGAGGCCAAGTCGGGCAGATCACAAGGTGAAGAGATAGAGACCATCCTGGCCAACGTGGTGAAACCCTGTCTCTACTAAAAGTACAAAAAATTAGCCAGGTGTGGTGGTGTGTGCCTGTTGTCCCAGCTACTTGGGAGGCTGAGGCAGGAGAATTTCTTGAAACTGGAAAACAGAAGTTGCAGTGAGCAGGGATCATGCCACTGTACTCCAGCCTGGCAATAGAGCAAGACTCTGATTCAAAATTAAACAAAACAAAACAAAAAAAAACAAAAACTTGTTTTTCATTTTGACAGCTTTCTTTATGTGTTTTAGTGGGTTTTCTTTGCATTAGTCAAGTTTAGAGTTCATACTTTTCTTAAATTTGTAATAATATATTTCCTCAGTTTTATGGAATTATCAGCCATTAGATTTTAAAATTCTGATTCCATTACCTTTTCTTTTTTCTCTTTATCTGGGGTTCTAATTACATTTTTACATGGATATATTTATATAGACATAGAACAATTTTTCCCACTGCATTCTTCTTACAATCCTTTGTCTCCTATTCCTTTTGTCTATTATATCTTTTTCTGCGTTTTTGTCCTTTTTAAATATTGATCCTTCATTATTGATATTTTCTCTGACTTTTTAAAAAAAATTCATTTATTTTACTTTAGGTGCATACTATATCTGGCATTTCTCCCCATGTTATCCCTCCCCACCCCCTACTTTCTCTCCCCTACCTCCCCAACTGTCCCCAGTGTGTGATGCTCCTCTCCCTGAGCCCATGTGTTCTCATTGTTCAACACCCACCTATGAGTGAGAACATATGGTGTTTGGCTTTCTGTTCTTGTGTCAGTTTGCTGAGAATGATGGTTTCCAGGTTCATCCAAGTCCCTAAAAAGGACACGAACTCATCATGTTTTATGGCTGTGTAGTATTCTGTGGTGTATATGTACCACATTTTCTTTATCCAGTCTATTATTGATGGGCATTTGGGTTAGTTCCAGGTCTTTGCTACTGTACACAGGACTGCAATGAACATATGTGTGCATGTTTCTTTATAGTAGAATGATTTATAGTTCTTTGGGTATATACCCAGTACTGGGATTGCTGGGTCAAATGGAATTTGACTATTTCTAGATCCTTGAGAAATTGCCACGCTGTCTTCCACAATGGTTGAACTAATTTACACCCCACCAACTGTGTAAGAGTGTTCCTATTTCTCCACATCCTCTCCAGCATCTGTTGTCTCCAGATTTTTTAATGATCACCATTCTAACTGGTGTGAGATGATATCTCAGTGTTGTTTTGATTTGCATTTCTCTAATGACCAGTGATGATGAGCTTTTTTTCATGTTTGTTAGCCTCATATATGTCCTCTTTTGAAAAGTGTCTATTCATATCCTTTGCCTACTTTTGAATGGGGTTGTTTGTTTTTTTCTTGTATATCTATTTTAGTTATTTGTAGATTCTCTGGATATTAGCCCTTTGTCAGTTCAGTAGATTTCAAAAATATTTTCCCATTCTGTTGGTTGGGAAAATGGGTTGGTTTTCCCATTCTGTTGGAGTTGTTTTTCCCATTCACTCTATTGATGGTTTCTTTTGCTGTACAGAAGCTCTGGAGTTTAATTAGATCCCATTTGTCTATCCTGGCTTTTATTGCCCTTGCTTTTGGTGTTTTGGTCATGAAGTCCTTGCCTATGCCTATGTCCTGGATGGTTTTGCCTATGTCTTCTTCTAGTGTTTTTATGGTGTTAGGTTTGATGTTTAAATCTTTGATACATCTGGAGTTAATTTTAGTGTGAGATGACAGGTAGGGGTCCAGTTTCTGCTTTCTGCACATTGCTATCCAGTTTTCCCAACACCATTTATTAAACATGGAGTCCTTTCCCTATTGCTTGTTTTTGCCGGGTTTGTCAAAGATCAGATGGTTGTAGGTTTGTGGTGTTTCTTCTGGGGTCTCTGTTCTGTTCCATTGGTCTATGTCTCTGTTTTGGTACCAGTACCATGCTACTTTCATTACTGTAGCCTTGTAGTATAGTTTGAAGTCTGGCAGTATGATGCCTCCAGCTTTGTTCTTTTTGCTTAGGACTTTCTTGGCTATGCTGGCTCTCTTTTGGTTCCATATGAAGTTTAAGGTGGTTTTTTACAGTTCTTTGAAGAAGGTCGTTGGTAGCTTGATGGGATAGCATTGTATCTATAGATTACTTTGGGTAGTATGGCCATTTTCATGATACTGATTTTTCCTAATGATGAGCATAGAATGTTTCTCCATCTGTTTGTGTCCTCTCTTATTTCGTTGAACAGTGCTTTGTAGTTCTCCTTGAAGAGGTCCTTTACATCCTTTGTTAGTTGTATTCCTAGGTATTTTATTCTCTTTGTAGCAATTGTGAATGGTAGTTCACTCTTGACTTCGCTCTCCGTTTGTCTGTTATTGGTGTATAGGAATGCTTGTGATTTTTGCACATTGATTTTGTATCCTGAGACTTTGCTGAAGTTCCTTATCAGTTTGAGAAGATTTCAGACTGAGATGATGGGGTCTTCTAGATATACAAATCATGTCATCTGCAAATAGAGACAGTTTGACTTCCTCCTTTCCTAATTGAATACCCTTTATTTCTTTTTCTTGCCTGATTGCTCTGGCTAGAACTTCCAATGCTATGTTGAATAGGAGTGGTGAGAGAGGGCATTCTTGTCTAGTGATTTCAAAGGGAATTCTTCCAGTTTTTGCCCATTCAGTATGATATTAGCTGTAGGTTTTTCATACATAGCTTTTATCATTTTATGATAATGTTCCATCAACATTTAGTTTATTGAGAGCTTTTAGCATGAAGGGCTGTTGAATTTTATTGAAGGCCTTCTCTGCATCTATTAAGATAATTATGTGGTTTTTTTTGCTTTGGTTGCATTTATGTGATGGATTACATTGATGGATTTGTGTGTGTTGAACCAGTCTTGCATCCTCAGAATGAAGCCTACTTGGTCGTGATGGATAACCTTGTTGATGTGCTGTTGCAATCTGTTTGCCAGTATTTTATTGAAGATTTTTGCGTTGACGTTCATCACGGATATTGGACTGAAGTTTTTTTTTTAGTTGAGTTTCTGCCTGGTTTTGGTATCAGGATGATGTTGGTCTCATAAAATGAGTTAGAGAGGATTCCCTCCTTTTGTATTATTTGATACAGTTTCAGAAGGAATGAAACCAGCTCCTCTTTGTACGTCTGGTAGAATTCGGCTGTGAACCCATCTGGACCTGGACTTTTTTTTGTTGGTAGGCTATTGATTGCTGTCTCTACTTCAGCCCTTGTTATTGATCTATTCAGGGTTTCAACTTCCTCCTGGCTTAGTCTTGGTAGAGTACAAGTGTCTAGGAATTTATCCATTTCTTCCTAGTTTACTGGTTTATGTGAGTATAGCTGTTTGTAGTTATCTTTGATGGTAGTTGGTATTTCTGTGGGATCAGTGGTGATATTCCCTTTATCGTTTTTTATTGCATTTATTTGATTCTTCTCCCTTTTCTTTTTTATTAATCTGGCTAGCAGTCTATTTTGTTGATCTTTTCAAAAAAACCAACTCCTGGATTTATTGATTTTTTGAAGGGTTTTTTGTGTCTCTGTCTCCTTCAGTTCTGCTCTGATCTTAGTTATTTCTTGTCTTCTGCTAGATTTTGAGATGTTTTGATCTTGCTTCTCTAGCTCTTTCAATTTGTTGATTTTAGATCTTTCCTCTCTTCTCTGGTGGGCATTTATTGCTATAAATTTCCCTCTTGACACTGCTTTAAAGGTGTCCCACAGATTCTGGTAAGTTGTGTCTTCATTTTGGTTGGTTTCAAAGAATATCTTTATTTCTGCCTTCATTTCATTGTTTATCCAGTCGACACTGAGAAGCAAGTTGTTCAGTTTCCAAGTGGTTGTGTGGGTTTGAGAGTGTTTCTTGATCCTGAGTTCTAGTCTGATTGCACTGTGGTCTGATAGACTGTTATTATTTCTTTTGTTTTGCATTTGCTGAGGAGTGATTTGCTTCCAATGATGTGGTCAATTTTAGAGTAAGTTTAATGTGGTGCTGAGAAAAATATATATTCTGTGGATTTGGGTAGGAGCCTTCTGTATATGTCTATTAGGTTGCTTGGTCCAGCTCTGCATTCAAGTCCTGGATATCCCTGTTAATTTTCTGTCTCGTTGATCTGTCTAATATTGACAGTGGAGTGTTAAAGTCTCCCACTATTATTGTATGGGAGTCTATATCTCATTTTAGGTCATTAAGAACTTGCTTTATGTATCTGGGTGCTCCTGTGTTGGGGGTGTATGTATTTAGGATAGTTAGCTCTTCCTGTTGGATTGATCCTTTTACCATTATGTAGTGTCCTTCTTTGTCTCTTTTGATCTTTGTTGGTTTGAAGTCCATTTTATCAGAGACTAGGATTGCAACCCCTGTTTTTTTTTGTTCTCCATTTGCTTGGTAAGTCTTCTTCCATCCCTTTATTTTGAGTCTATGTGTGTCTTTGTATGTGAGATGGGTTTCCTGAATACAGCACACCAATGGGTTCTGACTTTTTATCCAGTTTTCCAGTCTGTGTCTTTTTTTGGGGGCGTTTAGGCCATTTACATTCAATGTTAATATTGTTATGTGTGAATTTGATTCTGCTATTTTGTGACTGGCTGGTTTTCTCTCCCATTAGTTGACTTATTTACTTCATTGCATTTTTGGCCTTTGCCAACTGGTTTGCTTTTGCAGTGTCTGGTACTTGTTCCTTTCCATGCTTAGTGTTTCTTTCAGGAGCTCTTGTAGGGCAGGTCTGGTGGTGACAAAATATCTCAAATATTGCTTGTCCATAAAGGATTTTATTTCTCCTTCACTTACGAAGCTTAGTTTGGCTGGATATGAGATTCTGGGTTGAAAGTTCTTTACTTTAAGGATATTGAATATTGGCCCCCACTCTCTTCTGGCTTGTAGGGTTTCTGCCAAGAGATCTGCTGTCAGTCTGATTGGCTTCCCTCTGGGTGACCTGCCCTTTCTCTCTGGCTGCCCTTAGCATTTTTTCCTTCATTTTGACCTTGGTGAATCTGATGATTATGTGCCTTGGGGTTGCTCTTCTTGAGGAATATCTTTGTGGAGTTCTCTGTATTTCTTGAATTTGAAATTTGGACTGCCTTGCTAGGCTTGGGAAATTCTCCTGGATAATATCTTGGAGCATATTTTCCAGCTTGGATTCATTCTCCCCATCATATTCAGGTACACTGATCAAGCATAGATTAGGTCTTTTCACATAATCCCATATTTCTTGGAGGCTTTGTTCATTTCTTTTCACTCTTTTTTCTCTATTCTTGCCTTCTCATTTTATTTCATTGAGTTGATCTTCAATATCTGATATCCCTTCTTTGGCTTGATCGATTCAGCTATTAAAACTTTTGTTTGCTTCACATAGTTCTCGTGCTGTTTTTCTACTCCATCAAGCCGTTTATGTTCTTCTCTAAGCTAGTCATTCTAGTTAGCATTTCATCTAAGCTTTTTTCAAGGTTTTTGGTTTCTTTGCATTGTGTTAGAACATGTTCCTTTAGCTCAGAAAAGTTTGTTATTATCCACCTTCTGAAGCCTGTTTCTGTCAATTCATCACACTCCTCAGTCAAGTTGTGATCTGTATTGTTAAGGTGTTGTGATCCCTTGGAGGAGAAGAGGTGTTCTGGTCTTTGATGGTTTCATCTTTTTTGTGCTGTTTTTTTCCCATCTTTGTGGATTTACCTGGCTGTGGTGTCAGGGAGCTGCTTGATGTGGTCACTTGTCTGCCTGTGGAGGCACTACTGGGTTTCTAGGGACTCCTTCAGGTTACTAGGGAAGCTTCCTGTGTCTTTTTTGTTTATACTGAGAGCTTAGGCCTGCCTCTTCTGACCTGTAGGCACTGCTAGGTTGTCAAGAATGCCATCTGGTTGCTATGTAGGCTTCCTGTGTTTTTTGTTAAAACATGTAGCCCAGTCCCACCACTCTAGTGGTGGGTTGTGCCCTTCCTCCACTGGGCTGGGTCATTCAGGGTTCATTTCAGACTGTGGCACTGGCTATGCAACCTACTAGAGTCAGAGCTTCTGCACTGTGGGGTTTGTAGGGGAGGGTAGGGAGCTACCCAGCCACACCGGGCAGTCTCCCCCTTTCAGCTTCTTCTCTCTCTGGTCATGGGGTAGGGGCCTGCCCACCTGCTCCCACTTATAGTTCCCTCTCTTTCCGGGCAGGGGGAGGGGGCGATAGCTCAGTCTGCAGGCTCTTATTCAACTCCATGCTTGTAATTCCTGGCTCTCGACTGGCAAAGATCCCCTGTTCTGTGTATTGCTGAGGCTTTGGGTGAAGCGCTGTATCTGGACCAGAGCACTAGAGGTGGAGTATCTGACTTGCTGGTCAGATGCACTTTCTGGGTAAAGCAGCACCCCTCCCCACCTCGGTCTGCCCTGAGTGGGCTTTGCTCACCATCAGACCAGACCTGTTGAAATGCACCAGGTACCTTGGTTGGAGCTAGGATATCTCTGGATTTCTGTGTCTCTCTTGCAGGGTGTTGTGTGCTGGAGTTGTGTCTAATTGGCCATCTTGGATCTAGCCCTTTTCTTTGACTTTTCTTGAAATTAATTAAATCTCCCCTTTGTTCTGTCTAATCTGCTTTTAGTTTTACCTCTCTACTATGTTATTTTTCATTTTTAGAATTTTAATGAGTTCTCTTTTCCTATTTTTTAAGAAAAGCACAATCTATTTTTTGAATTTATTTAGTTAACTTAAAATTTATGTCTTATGAGTCCATTATGAAGGTCTCTTATGAGTTTATTTCTATCATATGTTGTTTTTCTTGGTTTTATAAAATATTCTCTCTCTCAATAGCTGGTAATTTTTAAAATAGGGTTGAAGGTAGTATACGAAAGACTTAGAGATGATGTGAACCCAAAATTTTGTTTTCTGTCTTATCATCCTTTGCAGAGGATTCACTTTCATTTCTGAAAGTCATCAGATCATCTTAATCAAATTAGGATTGGAATAGATATGCCTGGGCTTTAGGCTTGTAAACAAGGTTGATTTCTAGTCCACCCCTTTTGGTAAGGTAGTTGATTTCAGGGTTGATTTCTAGTTCACCCCTTTTGGTAAGTCTTCCTCTTCTTCCTTTGTATGCCCTGAACTCAAATTCATATTTCTCTTTTGCTTTGACTGTCATGAGCTCTGAACAGCTTCTCAGTATCTCAACAGCCTCTTGCAGAACTGGCAGATAACCTGGGCAAAAGCAAGCTCAGTTATCTGGTTTTTCTTTGTCTTCCAGATATTGGCCTATAATTCCTCATTCTTCTTTTATAAGCTTTGTGATACCTTCAAATGGATGTTACCTTATACTTTTTTCTAGCTATAGTCTAATGAAGGAGGTTGATCATAATTGCTTGTCTTCTAATGCTGAAACTAGAGCTCTGCATTTAATAGGACATTGATGGAAAGGACAGTGATCTGAACACGACATAGAAGAAGTCAAGTTTGGATATGTAGATATGTTGGTTGGACTTGGATTACTAACTTGTCTAAAATAGGTCACTCAGTTTAGGAATAACAGGAAAAATTAATGTCAGTTGAGGCCAGATGGCACTTGGCCTTATGTACACAGACATAAGCTTAGACTCTATTCTTTTGGTGAGGGGTAAAGCGCTTGGGATTTTGGAATGAAGAATGAAATGACTTAAGAGGCATTTTTCAAGAGATGAATCTAACAGAAGACTGCCTTGCATGCACTGATGTCATAGGATATTATATCAGAGGTCAAGAAGAGACTTCAGTCTCACAGAAATAATATATCATCCTTGATTCTGGTGCCTGTTCTTGCCCAAGTTTTATTTTCTATAAGCTCTAAAACAGGATTGATTTCTAGTCTCCCTTTTTGGAAAGGTGTCTGTTTCTCTTTGTTATATGCCTTTTCCCAAACTCAAATTCATAATTCTCTTTCACTGTGAATGTCAAAAGCTCTTCTCAGCTGTTCTTCCCCAGGAACAACTTATTATACACTTGGATATCAGAAGTAATTTTGGGTGATGGGCTATTCTGAATATTTAGATTATGTTAAAAGGCAAATAGTCAATGGGGAGAAAGATCATTTGCTTCCTTAAGAACTGAAAATCAAGAGGGCCCTCAAAATTACTATATATCTAAGCCTTAGATATGATTCTTAAACTCCTACAGATATCTACAAAGAATTGATTTAAATCATTTTTAAATCATCACATCTGATGCTTCATGCCTCCCCCTCATGGCAGATTGTAAAATCATTATTTACATCACACATATTCCTTTCTTCACCAGAGGAACTTTAATGCTTTGGAACTGAGAATATCAGAGACATAAGGAACATTAGAAATAATTTTAGTTCAACTTCCTAAATTTACAGGTCTGAAACTAAAGCTCATATTACTTATTGGACTTATCCAGAGTCATACAGGTGGCTAGTGGCTAAACTGGCAATGGAACTAGTATAATTTGGACAGTAGTCTTCTGGAGCAATTTTTATTCCAAAAGAAATTTTTGAAAATTTAACAGATTAAGGGTAACTGAATATATAAATTTGAAAGTTAAATAGATTATTAGTTTTCAGGCAGGAATATACCGATTTTTAAAATTTCTATATAAAATTCTAAGCATATAGGTCAAAGATAGGATTCAGGGTGCCCCCCTAAAATAACCTGCATAATACTATATTATGTACATTTGTCTCTGGTAAAGATACATTTTTCTTCCAGTTCTCCAAGGAGTCCATGAATTGGAAAAGATTAAAAACTACAATACATAACTTCACAGATTAGAATTAAAATCTAGCATTCATAGATTCAGCAATATTAGTTTAATGCTATCTCCTTGCCAGATACTTTATTAAAGGCTGTGGATATAGAAATAAATAATTCAGTTTCCACCATGAAAGACCCCACATTCTAGCTTGGGAGATAGGTATGTGATGTGACAAGTAAGTGATACAAACTACTGGTTAGATTATCTCATTCCACTTCAGTTATTTGTATATCAGATCAATATCATTGTGATGGCCTGAACAGAAAATCAGAGTATAGAATTAATCTAATTCTAAGATTTCTATACAGACTTCAAGTCATCTAGGTATATCCAACATTATCCAAATATATTTTATATAAGCTCTGCAGAGACCCAGATCTGGTTTCTACATATGGGGCCATGTCTTACCGTTTCTCGATCTGGCATCCAGTAGAATGTCAGACATAGAAGAGGTTCCCAATAAAAAGTTGTTAACTTTTGTCAATATTTTCTTTTTGTAATTTTTAAAATTTTGTGCATACATAGTAGGTATATATATATTTTATAGGGTACATCTTACTGCCTTACCTGAAAATTAGCAAGTCAGTTAAATTGCCCTAGGGATAAGTGAAGAACTTTTTTTCTCTAGATGGACTATAGCAAAAAAGAAGCTGATGGCTTGAATAGTTAATCACAACATTAGAATGGCCATTCAGCGAAAATAACTTATTTGGACAATTTTTAACTACACCAAGTACAATATTTCTTAAGTCCACAGTGCCAGTAGCTGTCAGTTTGTTTGGGTGGCAAAGTATCCTAAATTGCTAGTTACGTGAAGGTAACAAAAGAAATGAAACACTTCTAAGGCTCTTTACTCTTACTAAAAAATACAGTGAAGGAATATATAGATAGCAAATGTGAATTTAATGATCAGAGTCTGTGAAATTGCAAAGGATATTCTGTGAATAAAAGTGACATTTTCCTTTATCCTTAAGGGTAAAAAGTATATAGGATAAAAGGTAAAACCTCCACTGATGCTTCTAGTGAAAATAGCTTCTCCAAGAATGGTGGTAGACTCATGATGGTGTTAGTTTACTTTGAACAGAACAGTCTAGCCAGGAGACTCCATCAGAGAATGGGCATAACGATGAAAAATAACCTTTGAACTACAAAACCCATGGCATTTTGGAAAACTAAAAGCTAGTACCCTAATTCCCCTAGCATCATTCGACACCATAAAAGTACAGGGCAGCTACTCTGATATGCCTTTATTTGAGTTAAACATGAGTCTGGCTCAGATATCCATTGAGTAGTAATAACAATAAGTTTAAGGATGTGAAAGATGTAGTCCACTCACTTTTAAGACTGAAAATCTAGTAGTGATAAGTTTATTTCCTCTGTTTTACTGGACTGAAATGCAGTGTGGCTACATTTTTAAACACAACATTTAATAAAATTTGTATACAGCAAAATACACCAGTTTTAAATATATAGTCCTATAAGTGGACACATACATATAATCATGTCACCAGCATCTCAATCAAAACAGACAATTTCTGTTACCCAAGAAGTTTCCTTCATACCCCTTTGCAGTCAGTTCCTCTCATTCTCCCTTGCTCCAGGCAACCACTGTTTAATTGTATCACTATGGATTAATTTTGCCTTATATAAATGAAGCCACAATATGAACTCTCTTGTGGCTAGCTTCTGTTGCTAAGCCTAATATTTTTTAGATTAATCTGCATGGGAATAGTTTATTTCTTTTTCTCGCTAAGTAATACTTTGTTAATGAATATACCAAATATCAATTTATTGATGAAATTTTATCAGTAAAGATGTTTTGTGGACACATGCTTTCAACTCTCTTGGGTAAACATTTAGCAATGGAACTTCTGGGTTATTTGCTAAGTCCATGTTTAATTTTTTAATAAAATATCAATATGTTTTTCAAAATGATTGTATTTATACATTTTATTTAGTATTATATATGTATGTATGTATATAATATAATCCCATCTAATCTGTGTCCTGTCTTTTCATTTTATTAATAGTGTCTTTTAAGTGCCAGAAACTGATAAAACCCACTCTATCAATTTTTTAATTGTATGGTTCATGCCTTTCATGTCCTGTCTGCGAAATCTTTGCCTACCACAAGGTCAGAAAGATTTTACACTATATTTTCTTTTAGAAGCTTTATAGTTCTATTTCTTATGTTTTTGCATATGACCAATATCTAGTTAATTATTATATATGGCATTAGGTAAGGGTCAGTTTTACTTTTTAAATATATTTAGTTATTCAGCCCTAGTTTTTGAAAAATTATTTTATTTTGTATCATGGTTCATATGTATGGATGTACACATACACATAAACAGTATAAATATTCTCACTGAATATTTATTATATGGATATATATTTATGAGATATGTTCTGTTCTTTGTTTAATATATAATTATGCCAATATCATCCCAATTACAATTAAGCCTTGAAATCAGGTAGTTTGATTCCTCTAGCTGTGTTCTTTGTTTTCAACATTGTTTTGGTTATACTAGGTCCTTTGGATTTCCATTCACATTTTTTAATCAATGTGTCAATTTCTATAGAAATATTTGCTGGGATTTTAATAGGATAGCATTATATCCATAGTACAATTTAGGAAGAAATTAATATCTTAGAGCACAATATTATAAGTAATATCAAATTAATATCTTCGAGTCCAATGAATGAACATAGTATATTTGCAAAGTTAGGGACTCAAAAAAGCTGAAATCCCTGAGCAGTCACATAGTTAATGGCAGAGATGGAAGAATTCAGACACAGATAACAATTAACACACTGCTGAACAGTTTAGACCACTATCCTTAAATGTATGCATAACATAATATACCTTCAACTAGTTCATGCCTGATTCAAATGTTTGGTCATCTGCCTTTCAGAGGGCACTTGTCTTCTTTAGAGTATTTCTTTTTACCTCTTTGAACCACATATAAAAACACATTATTTCAGTTACAGTGCAAAAATATTTCCTCTTTATACAACCATGCTGTGCTCTCTAATGTTTAAAAGAAGAAAATCAGCTGGGCATTGTGGCTCATCCATGTAATCCCACTTTGGGACAGATCCTGAGGTCAGGAGTTAGAAACCAGCCTGGCCAACATGATGAAACCCCATCTCTACTAAAAACACAAAAATCAGCTGGGCGTGGTGAGGCATGCCTATAAATCCCAGCTACTTGGGAGGCTGAGGCAAGAGAATTGCTTGAATCCAGGAGGCAGAGGTTGCAGTGAGCCAGTGTTGTGCCACTGCATTCCAGCCTAAGTGACGGAGTGGGATTCTGTCTCAGAACAAAGAAGGGGAGGGGAGGGGAGGGAAGAGAAGAAGAAGAAAAATCACTTACCAAATGAAAGGTTTCAGGAAACACTGCTATTGGTATGTCTCCACTATGAGCTTAACTTGATTCAAAAATGGATGGACTGGAGAAAGCTGGTAGAACAAAAGAGCTCAATGTATCAATGAAGAGTTTTATTATTGACATAATTTGTTCTCCTTTTGATTAAGGGGAATGGATGTAAGCAGATGATGCAACATGGATTATCAATTCCATAACACAAAAGTACAACTTTCTTCTTCATGGCTCAAATTTTCAACTTTGATGCAAAGGTTTTTTATCTTTAACTCACCTTGTTTATAATTTATTTCTTACATCTTGGAGGATCTTCTTTCTCTTTATTTTCATGTGGCTCTAGTTGAAAAACAAAGCATGATTTTGAAAGCAACTCAACAAATCAAATAGTTTCTCTGGGCCTCTGTTTTAATATCTGATACAATAATTTTTGAGTTTGACTGAACACGAAAATAAGTAAATATGCTACCAAATGGCTCTGAGCCTTCCTGCTGTTCCTTTACATACACTGTAACATGTAAACATAAGATAAACAAACACAGATCTCATTCCTAAGGCTTAGAATATTCATGGAGTCCTTTACAAGAAGGCCTTATCCAGGGGAGGGGTGAGGCAGGAAATTAAACAGCTCCATATACAGCAACATTTCTTAAAAATCCTCTTGAGCCATACTCCTCACCAAGTCCCATGTGACACAGTGGATTCTGGTTTCCCCTTTTCCCCTCCCAACCTTTTACTTCTTCACTCCTGAATATTTTCTTCTCCAGGTGCCCCTACTTCTTTTCTTAGAACCATCTACACCTTCTTGGGGCTTGCCTCTTTGTTTCTCTCCATTGCCCTTGGACGTACAATAATGAACCCACAGCAAAATTGTTCACAGGATCCTACTTAGAAGGTGAGGGAGAGAATGTTTATATTTCATTGCTATTGTCTCCACCACAAAGGTCACATGGAGTTAACTGATGTTCAGCTCCAGTATCTCTGTGATATATGGACTCAGCTACATGCAGTGAATAAGGTTGCTAGAACAAAGGAATGATGAGCCTTTTGCTTCTGAGACCCTAACAGTGTAGGGATGTGTGAAAATCCTGGCCTTACAACACCAGGACCCAACTTGTGGTGTTGCTCCTTACAAAATCTATGCCATTGAATATGCTTAACCAACTTGAAACTGTTTTATCACCTGTAAAATAGTGGTCACTTATGCAACACATTTTTACCCAGTTCAGCTCCCTGATAGACAGTATGCTTATAGAACTTTGTAGATTGACTTATCCTGAGGAATCTGGCAATAGCTTAGGAAGGACATATTATAAACATAATTGTTAGAGTTTCATTAATGTTATTGTAGATGAAAGAACAGAGTGTGGGGGAGACCAGCAAATGGAGCAACCCTCTTTCTGGATAAACCATAATGTGTTGTGAATTAGTAATATTTGTTCTAGATAATGTGAGATGCAGATGTAATTATCAGGAAGAAAGTTTAGTTTTTGTTCAAGAAGTGTAAATTCAAATGCCTTTAGGAGTAGACAAGTGATATAAATATGCAAACTGAAGGGTGATACCTGGAATATTAAAGGGCCCTGTGACAAATTGGAGAACATGTGCCTGTTTAAAGCTATTCAAGTTTGAAATAAATTTTTGAAAACTATTCTGATCAAACAAATATATTGAGGGAAAATAAGATTCTACTGTTTTTTCTTGACTTTTAAGTTCAGGAGTACAGGTTTGATACATAGATAAACTTGTGCCATGGGAGTTTGCTGTACAATTTATTTCATCACACAGGTATTAGGCCTAGTACCCATTAATTATTTGTCCCAATCCTCTCCCTCCTCCTAATCTCCACCCTCCAAAAGGCCCCAGTGTGTGTTGTTTCTCTCTATGCATCCATGTGTTCTCGTTATTTAACTCCCACTTATAAGTGCAAACACTTGTATTTGGTTTCTGCTCCTATTTTAGTTTGCTAAGAATAATGGCCTCCAGCTCCATCCTTGTTCTTTCATAGGACATGATCTCTCTTTTTTTTTTTATTGCTGCATAGTATTCCATGGTGCATATGTACCACATTTTCTTTATCCAGTCTACTACTGATGGGCATTTAGGTTGATTCCATGTCTTTGCTACTGTGAATAGTGTTGCAGTGAACTTACGTGTGCATGTGTCTTTATGATAGAACGATTTATGTTCCTTTGAGTCTATATCCAGTAATGGGATTGCTGGGCTAAATGGTTATTTCTGTTTTTAGCTTTTTGAGGGATGGCCACACTGTCTTCCACAATGATTGAACTAATTTACTGTCCCACTGACAGTGTGTAAGTGTTCCTTTTTTTTTCCACAACTTTGCCAATATCTGCTATTTTTTGACTTTTTAATAATAGCCATTCTGACTGGCATGAGATGGTGTCTCATTGTGGTTTGATTTGCATTTATTTAATGATCAGTTATGTTGGCTTTTTTCCCAGATGATTGTTGGACATGTGTGTCATCTTTTGAAACCATCATGTTCATGTCCTTTGCCCACAGTGGGTTACTTTGTTTTTTTCTTGTAAATTTGTTTAAGTTTCTTATAGATGCTGGATATTAGATCTTTGTCAAATGCATTATTTGCAAAAAAATTTCTCCCATTCTGTAGGTTGCCTGTTCACTCTGTTGGTAGTTTCTTTTGCTGTACAGAAGCTATTTACCCTAATTTATATCTGATTTCTCAAATTTTGCTTTTGTTGTAATTGCTTTTGGTATTTTTTTTTCCAATCTTTTTTTTTTATTGTACTTTGGGATCTGGGGTACATGTGCACATCCTGCATCCTATAGGATTGTTGCATAGGTACATACGTGCCCTGGTGGTTTGCTGTCTCCTTCCCCACCATTGCCTATATTGGGCATTTCTCACAGTGTTATCCCTCCCCATCCTCCCTGCCCCATACTGTCCCTTCTCTCCCCTTCCCTCCACACCCCCACCTACCCCAGTGAGTGTTGTTCCCTTCCCTGTGCCCAAGCATTCTCATTGTTGATCACCTGCCTATGAGTGAAAACATGGTATTTGGTTTTCTGTTCTTGTGTCAGTTTGCTAAGAATTATGGTTTCTAGATTCATCCATGTCTCCACAAAAGACAAGGACTTGTCGTTTTTTTTATGGCTGCATAGTATTCCATGGTGTATATGTGCCACATTGTCTTTGTCTAGCCTATCATTGATGGGCATTTGGGTTGGTTCCAGGTCTTTGCTATCGTAAACAGTGCCGCAAGGAACATAACCTGTGCATGTGTCTTTGTAATAGAATGATTTATAATCCTTTGGGTATATACCCAGTAATGGGATTGCTGGGTCAAATGGAATTTCAATTTCTAGATTCTTGAGGAATCGCCACACTTTCTTCCATAATGGTTGAACTAATTTATACTCCCACCAACAGTGTAAAAGTATTCCTTTTTCTCCACATTCTCTCCAGCATCTGTTGTCTCCAGATTTTTTAATGATCACCATTCTAACTGGCATGAGATGGTATCTCAATGTGGTTTTGATTTGCATTTCTCTAATGATCAGTGACGATGGGCATTTTTTCATATGTTTGTTGGCTGCATAAATGTCTTCTTTTGAAAAGTGTCTGTTCATCTCCTTTACCCACTTTTGAATGGGTTTGCTTATTTCTTGTAAATCTGTTTTAGTTCTTTGTAGATTCTGGATATTTGTCAGATGGGTAGATTGCAAAAATTTTTTCCCATTCTGTTGGTTGCCGAGTCACTCTAATGATTGTTTCTTTTGCTGTGTGGAAGCTCTTAAGTTTAATTAGATTCCATTCGTCTACTTTTGGCTTTTGTTGCCAATGCTTTTGGTGTTTTAGTCATGAAGTCCTTGCCTATGCCTATGTCCTGAATGGTGTTGCCTAGGTTTTCTTTTAGGGTTTTTGTCGTGTTCATTCTTATGTTTGAATCTTTAATCTCTCTGGAGTTAATTTTTGTATAAGGTGTAAGGAAGGGGTCCAGTTTCAGCTTCCTTCATATGGCTAGCCAGTTTTCCCAAAACCATTTATTAAACAGGGAATCCTCTCCCCATTGCTTTTTTTTTTTTTTTTTTTTTTTTTGGTCAGGTTTGTCAAAGATCAGATGGTTGTAGATGTGTGACATTGCTTCTGAGGCCATCCATTTGTCTATATCTCTGTTTTGGTACCAGATATACCAGATATATTCTCTTCCATTGGTCTATATATCTGTTTTGGTACCAGAACCATCCTGTTTTGATTACTGTAGCATTGTAGTATAGTTTGAAGTCAGGTAGAGTGATGCTTCCAGCTTCGTTCTTTTTGCTTAGGAATGTCTTGGATATGCTGTCTCTCTTTTGGTTCCATATGAAGTTTAAAGTAGTTTTCCCAATTCTGTGAAGAAGGTTAATGGTAGCTTGACAGGGACAGCCTTGACTCTATAAATTACTTTGGGCAGTATGGCCATTTTCACAATATTGATTCTTCCTAACCATGAGCATGGAATGTTTTTCCATCTGTTTGTGTTCTCTTTTATTTCCTTGATCAGTAGTTTGTAGTTCTCCTTGAGGTCCTTTACATCCTTTGTTAGTTGTAATCCTAGGTATTCTCTTTGTAGCATTTGTAAATGGGAGTTCGCTTATGATTTGGCTGTTTGTCTATTGTTGATTTATCGGAATGCTTGTGATTTCTGAACATTGATTTTGTATCCTGAGACTTTGCCAAAGTTGCTTATCAGTTTAAGGAGGTTTTGGGCTGAGATAATGGGGTCTTCTAAATATACGATCATGTCATCTGCAAATAGGGACAATTTAACTTCTTTTCCTAATTGAATGCCGTTTATTTCTTTTTCTTGCCTAATTGCTCTGGCTAGAACTTCCAATGCTACATTGAACAGGAGTGGTGAGAGAGGGTATCCTTGTGTGCCAGTTTTTCAAGAGAATGCTTCCAGTGTTTGCCTGTTCAGTATGATATTGGCTGTGCATTTGTCATAAATAGATTTTATCATTTTGAGATACATTCCATCGATACCTAGTTTATTGAGAGGTTTTAGAATAAAGTGCTGTTGAATTTTGTCAAAGGTCTTCTCTGCATCTATTGAGATAATCATGTGGTTTTTGTCTTTGGTTCTGTTTATGTGGTGGATTACATTTATAGATTTGCATATGTTGAACCAGCTTTGCATCCCCAGGATGTAGGCCTACTTGACCGTGGTGGATAATCTTTTTGAAGTGCTGTTGGATTCGATTTTCTAGTATTTTATTAAAATTTTTGCATCAATATTCATCATATATATTGGCCCGTAGTTTTCCTTTTTAGTTGTGTCTCTGCCAGGTTTTGGTATTAGGATGACGGTCTCATAGAAAAAGTTAGGGAGGATTCCCTCTTTTTGTATTGTTTGGAAGAGTTTCAAAAGGAATGATACTAGCTCCTCCTTATACGTCTGATAGAATTTGGCTGTGAACCCATCTGGACCTGGACTTTTTTTGGTTGGTAGGCTATTAATTGCTGCCTTGACTTCAGACCTTGTCATTGGTCTGTTCAGGGTTTCAACTTCTTCCTGGTTTCGTCTTGGGAATGTGCAAGCATCCAGGAATTTATCCCTTTCTTTGAGATTTACTAGTTTTATGTGCATAGAGCTGTTTGTTATAATCTCTGATGGTAGTTTGTATTTTAGAGGAGTCGGTGGTAATCTCTCCTTTATCAATTTTTATTGATTCTTCTTTCTTTTCTTTTTTATTAGTCTAGCTAGTGGTTGGCCTATTTTGTTGACTTTTCAAAAAACCACCTCCTGGATTTATTGATTTTTGAAGGTTTTTTTATGTTTCTATCTTCTTCATTTCTGCTCTGATCTTAGTTATTTCTGTCTTCTGCTAGTTTTTTTGAACTTTTTTGATCTTGCTCCTCTAGCTCTGTCAATGTTGACCATAGGGTGTCGATTTTAGGTCTTTCCTTTTTTCTCATGTGGGCATTTATTGCTATAAATTTCCGTCTAGACACTGCTTTAAATGTGTCCCATAGATTCTGGTATGTTTTGTATTTGTTCTCATTGGTTTTGAAGAACATTTTTATTTCTGCCTTCATCTCATTGTTTATCCATTTGGCATTCAGGAGCAAGTTGTTCAGTTTCCATGTGATTGTGGGGTTTTGAATACTTTTCTTAATCCTGAATTCTAATTTGATTGCCCTGTGGTCTGCGAGACTTTTTTTTTTTTATGATTTCTATTCTTTTGCATTTGCTGAGGAGTGATTTACTTCCAATTATGTGGTCAATTTTGGAGTAAGTGCAATGTGGTGCTGAGAAGAATGTATACTCTGTGGATTTGGGGTCCATTGTTCTGTAAGTCCATTATGTCTTCTTGGTCCAGATCTGAGTTCAAGTCCTGGATATCCTTGTTGACTTTCTGTCTCGTTGGTTCGTCCAATATTGTCAGTGGTGTATTAAAGTCTTCCACTATTATTGTGCGGGAGTCTAAGTCTCTTTGTAGGTCATTAAGAACTTGCTACTTTCTATAAGTATCTGGATGCTCCTGCATTGAATGCATATATATTTAGGGATAGTTAGCTCTTTTTGTCGCACTGATCCTTTTATCATTATGTAATATTCTTCTTTGTCTCTTTTGATCTTTGTTGGTTTAAAGTCCATTTTATCCAGACTAGGATTGCTGCCCATGCTTTATTTTGTTTTGTTTGTTTTCCATTTGCTTGGTAAATCTTTTTCCATCCCTTTATTTTGAGTCAATGTGAGTCTTTGCATGTGAGATGGATCTCTTGAATACAGCACAGCAATGGTTCTTGACTTTTTATCCAGTTTGCCAGTCTCTGTCTTTTTATTGGAGCATTTAGGCCATTTACATTCAACGTTAATATTGTTATGTTTGCATTTGATCCTGCCATTTTGTTACTGGCTCGTTCTTTTGCCCGTTAGTTGACACAGTTTCTTCATTGCGTCTTTGGTCTTTACCTTTTGGTACACTTTTGCAGTGACTAGTACTGGTTGTTCCTTTCCATGTTTACGCCTTCCTTCAGGAGTTCTTGTAAGGCAGGTCTGGTAGCGATGAAATCTCTCAGGAATTGCTTGTCCATTAAAAATTTTGTTTCTCCTTCACTTATGAAGCTTAGTTGGGCTGAATATGAAATTCTAGCTTGTAGAGTTTCTGCCAAGAGATACGCTGTGAGTCTGATGCTCTTTCCTTTGTGGGTGACTTGGTCTTTCTTTCTAGCTGCCTTTAGGATTTTTTCCTTCATTTCAACCCTGTTGAATTTGACAATTATGTGCCTTGCAGTTGCTCTTCTTTGAGGAGTATCTTTGTGGTGTTCTCTATATTTCCTGGATTTGAATGTTGTCCTGCCATGTTAGGTTGGGGAAGTTCTCCTGGATAATATCCTGAAGAGTGTTTTCCAGCCTAGATTCAGTCTCTCCATCACATTCAGTTATGCTGATCAAATGTAGATTAGGTCTTTTCACATAATCCCATAGTTATTGGAGGCTTTGCTAGTTTCTTTTCACTCTTTTTTCTCTAATCTTGCCTTGTCATTTTATTTCATTGATTTGATCTTGAATCTATGATATCCTTTCTTCTGCTTGATTGATTCGGCTGTTGAAACTTGTATATGACTCACGAAGTTCTTGTGCTGTGTTTTTCAGCTCCATCAAGTCATTTATGTTCTTCTCTATACTGGTTATTCTAGTTAGCATTTTGTCTAACCTTTTTTTCAAGGTTCTTAGTTTCTTTGCATTAGGTTAGAACATGGTCTTATAAATCAGAGAAGTTTGTTATTACCCACTTTCTGAATCCTGCTTCTGTCAATTCATCAAACTCATTCTCTGTCTTGTTTTGTTCCCTTGGTGGTGAGGAGTTGTGATCCCTGGGAGGAGAAGAGGTGTTCTGGTCTTTGATGATTTCATCCTTTTTGTGCTGGTTTCTTCCCATCTTTGTGGATTTATCTCCCTTTGATCTTTGAAGTTGGTGATTTCGGGAGAAATCTCTGAGTGGACATCCTTTCTGTTGAGGTTGGAGCTATATCTCCTGTATGAGGTTTTTTTGTTTTGTTTTGTTTTGTTTTCCTGTAGAGGCATTGCTGGGCTGCCTCAGATTCAGTCAGGCTGCTGGGTAATCTTCTCCTGGAATTTGTTTATGCAGGTGAGATTAACCCCGCCTTCCCAATGTTGGGTGTCTTTCCTTACCTGAACTTGATCTTTCTGGTCGGGTTCAAACCAGTGTATTTGCTGCAAAAGTCTCTAGCACACAGGCTTCAGTTTGTTGGCTTTGTGGGGGTGGGACCTGCCAGGCTGTATGGCCCGTTTCCCTGCTTTCAACTCTGCCTCTTTCTGTGGAATGGGTAGTTCCGTCCTACTGGCATTAGTCCAAAGTCCTGCCCAGGTCCTGGTGGACAACTTGAGGCACCAGTTGGGCTGGAGCCGTCACTCTAATTTGCATAGACAACCCATGGCACCCCTCAGTCTGGCGGGTCTCTGGTGGACCTGGGTTACAGGAGGGATAATGGAAGTGCAGAATCTGAATCTGAGCACTGAGGGAGTGAAGTCCCTGACCCTCTGAGCCAGCTGTACTTTCCTGGTAGGGATACACCCTTCCCTGTCTCTGTTCTCCCTCCCTGGGCTGCTCTCACCCTGCTTCCGCTCACCTTCCCTGGGCTATTTTCACTGTCGTACCAGTTCCACTAAAATGAACGTGGCACCTCGCTTGGAATTGTGGAGTCCTCTAGCCCTCTGTGCCTCACTTGCTGGTAGCTGCACTCCAGAGTTGCTTCCTCTTGGCCATCTTGGTGGAAGTCTCCCACTTTTGGCATTTTGATCATGAAATCTTTTCCTGTTCCCCTGTCTAGGATGGTATTGTCTAGGTTGTCTTCCAGGGTTTTCATAGTTTTGGATTTTACATTTAAGTCTTTAATCCTTTTTGAGTTAATTTTTGCATATGGTACAAGGAAGACATCCAGTTTCAATCTTTATGCTATAGTCAGTTATTCCAGCCCCATTTATTATTAACAATAAATGGGGAATTGTTTCCCCTTTGCTTGTTTTCATCTGGTTTGTCAGAAATCTGATGGTTGCAGGTATGCAGTCTTATTTCAGGTTCTCTATTCTGTGACATTAGTTTCTGTGTCTGTTTTTGTACCAGTACCATGCTGTTTTGATTACCACAGCACTGTAGTAGAGTTTGAAGTCAGGTAGCATGATGCCTCCAGCTTTGCTCTTTTTTCTTAGGATTGCCTTGGCTATTTGGGCCCATTTTGGGGGGCCAACATGAATTTTAAAATAGTTTTCTCTAGTCCTGTAAGAAATGTTAGTGGTTGCTTAATAGGAAAAACATTGAATCTATAAATTGCTTTGGGCAGTATGGTCATTTTAAGGTTATTGATTCTTATCCATGAGGATGGAATGTTTTTCCGTTTGTTTGTACCACCTCTGATTTCTTTAAAGTGTTTGTAGTTCTCCTTGGAAAGATCTTTTATCTCCCTAGTTAGCTGTATTCCTAAACATTTTATTCTTTTTGTAGCAATTGTGAATGGGAGTTTGTTTGTGGTTTGGCTCTCAGCTAAACTGTGGTTAGTGTATGGGAATGCTACTGATTTTTGTACATGTGTTTTGTATCCTGAGACTTTACTGAAGTTGTTTATTAGCTTAAGAAGGTTTTGGGTTGAGACTTTGGGGTTTTCTAGGTATAGGATCATGTTATCTACAAGCAGGGATAGTTTGACTTCCTCTCTTCCTATTTGGATGTTCTTTCTTTCTTTCTCTTAGCTGATTGCCCTGGCCAGAGCTTCCAACGCTATATTGAATAGGAGTGGTGAGAGTGGGCATCTTTGTCTTGTGCTGGTTTTTAAAGGGAATGCTTTCAGCTTTTGGTTGTGGGTTTGTCATAGATGGCTCTTGTTATTTTGAGGTATGTTCCTTCAATACCTAATTTATTGAGAACCTTTAACATGAGTGGATGTTGAATTTTATTAAAAGCCTTTTCTGCATTTCAACCTCAGACAGTGGTAATTTCATGCTTAGTGTATTTGAGGAAAATAGAGAAATTCAGGATAGGATGCTTCGGGGTGGAGTGCAGAGGCAGCTAGCAGAGTTAGTGGAAAGCGAAGGGAGAGAGCACTTTTGGAATTGTGAAGAACCTTCTATATTGATCTTACGAGTTTGGTGTTTATCTTGTAGGCAGAAGAGAAGAAATGAGTTTTTCTGTTAGATGGAGTGACATAGTAAGGTTTGGTTCTTAAGGTAATTTATTACCTTTGGGAGGGCAAGGAGAGATTTGATGCCAAGAGCTCAGAGACATGTTGCAAAAATCCATGTAGGCACCAATGAGGCCTATAGCAAAGTAACAGTGAGAATGAAGAATGTGTGGTAAAGGGTGGGACTCGGTTAAAGGAGAGACTTCTGATATAGAATGAAGCCTGTCTCCTTGGAGTTCTTTTCGAGAGATAATATGGGTTAAAGCAATTTGTATCTTGTACAAGGTGAACAGATGTGAGGTGATACTGACTTTTTAGATGAAGCATGGCTGGGGTCAGTGTTGGAGGGCCTGATGCTTCTTCTTTCATTAGTTGCAGCTTTATGATCACCAGCCTGGGTAAGTAGATTTACAATTAAATCCCTCGGAGGCTGACTTCTCTTCTGTGGAAGACAAGCCCTGATGCAAGCCTAAACTCAGCCATTTCATCTTGGTCTTGGTACTCACAACTTCCTTCTGCCACCATGGATGGGTTCTGAGAACATTCAGCTTTCTTCACTATGAGAACAAACTAAAAAGAGCAGACACTTACATCTGCAGAAATGTTACTCGATGTAAAAAAAAAATAACATTAATACATCTTACAACTTCTAGCCAGAATATGTTAGGCTGCTGCTATAGCAACCCTAAAAGAAAGTATTCATCAAACCCCTACCTAATCCCCCCTGGAATCCAAATACCTGACAGTCACCCTCCTAGTGAGGCTTTCTCTCTTACATTACACCCACAAAGTGAAGACCCAAAGTAAAGAAATAGAAAATAACATCTTCTAACAATCTGCTTGTCATTTAGAAAAAGCTCACTGTATAAATGTCATGGAAACAAGCTGTTCTTGCAGAAAGAAAAGAAGAAAGCCCTGCTTCACTTGCTTCCCTTTCAATTTTAATCTTCCTAATAAAAGGGTAACACAAAGCAAATGTTAAGTGTTTGAAAGCAAATATCTCTGGAGCTCAACCGCAGTGTGGCTCAGCTTGCTGGTAGGCTCCAAGCAGCAGGAGCTCCGGATCAAGCTTTCGAGTGAGGATCAACTGACTGCTCAAGATGTGACCAGGAGAACACTAAGAACTCAAAACAAGGACTGACAGGAGACCATGAGATTTTTCTTCTAATTAGGACCAAGGATCCTTGCTAGGATACTAACTTCAAGGCCAATACATTTCTGTTCAATTAATAAATACTCATGGGCATATAACAAGTATAATTCAATATGCTTTGAATTTTTGAGGGATGCCCAGAAAAACACAACCCTCTTCTCTGTTTGTGAAAGAGAGGTCTTGTCCATTCTCAGCTGAAGCAGAAGGCAAGGTATGTTAAGCCCCAAGGTAAGAGCCATGGAAGCAGTCTGACAGTCCAGAGAAATAAGCCTTCAATTCGGCTGAGATCAGTGGGGAAGGCTACAAAGGAAGTTGTATTTGAGCTGAGCCCCAGAGGACAGGTAGAATTCTAACAGCATGATAAGGGAAGCAACAGGGAATCTGGAAGAATACATTAAATGAAAGCAAAGGAAAGAACATGAAGGGCAATATTTGGTATGAAGTCATGGCAGGCCTTAACTAGTACGGTATAACTATAACCATAGTCCTATCTGGACTGGAGTAGAGACTTAGATGCATTTAGGGTGTGTTTGGTTAGCCAATGTCTGCACTCCAGAATCTGCTGATTTGCTTGGGTATTTAAGAGCTTTGTGGGAAAGGAATTTTGTAAGAAAGTGTATTGTGTATACTGAGGGTTGACCTATGTAAATATGTCTAGTAAAGGGGTTGGAGAGGCCATAAAGAAACTAAATTATAAAAATAAACTGCAGAGTCTCTGGAAGAGAAACTTGAAGAAAGTAAGAAATTAGGCATGATACATTAGACTCAGCATAAGGGCCTAGGAGTCAGAGAGGAGTGACAGACCTGAGACCTCGAAGCTTTGTATCTGTGAAAAGAAAATTGCCAGACTTTTACAGCTTGAAACCTACAAAACCCTACAAAGTGACTCCTCTAAAAGAGAAAAATCGAGTGTAGAGGTTTGTATTTCCTAGTCACTTCAATAGCTCCTGTTAGTGGTAAAGAGGGGGAATGGTTACAAAACAACCCACAAGAATTTAAGAGAAAGATCAGTGATAATTTTCTGTGGTTGTAGAGGAAAGCAATGTAATGGTGGCATCAAGGCAAACAGCAGTTGGAAAAAGACTCTCACGTATTCAGATCCTCCAGAGAGGACTAAAAAGCTGGGAAAGGATCCCTGAAAGGAAATGCTTTAGGACCTGAAGTTATCCAATGGGAAAATGCCATTGAACTGGAAAATTATAGGTTTAACACTAGGACACACCAACTGGTGAAGTACCAAGAACATTTTGAGCCATGCCAAAAATTTGTGGTGGATTCTGTGGGCAGATTTTCAAGGTGCATCCTGCAACACACTCATTCTGTGGAGTCTGGGGCTTGAACCAAAGTATCTGAGATGAGAAGATACTGGGATATGCAGAATATTGAGGAGACTTACAGTAGTCTGAGAAAATGTAATGATCTGAGTTAGGTAGGTTGGAGGCTGTGGGAAAGTGAAGGAGGTACTAACAGGAACCATCTCACTGAAGAAACAGCAAAGTTAGAGACAGTTGCTTGTTTGGTTGGTTGATTCATCATGGGTGAGAGAAGAAGCAAGAATGAATAAAAAATTTATTATGGAAGTTTAAGAGTCCAGAAAATACAGCATGGCTATTGAATGAATGGACTTTAGAATCAACTGAATTTGATCCTGCCTAGGTCACTTATCAATGAAGGACCATGGGCATTACTTAGCCCTCCTAAGTGTCTTTTTTAATTTATAAGAGGGAAAGAATAATGTCTATATCTTAGGCTTAGCTATACATGAGATATAATACCTATATCTCATGCTGTTAGAATCCTATAGAGTCACATAAACATCTGCCATGAAGATGGACCAATTTGTAAATAAAACTGAAGCATTTGTTTTAAATAATAACAACAAATTATTTTTGTGGTGCAATAGTGATATCTCTTTCTGATCCAACTCAGTATTTAGTAAAATTTTAAAGAGGAACACAGAAGATGAGCAAGGCAAAAAGTTGGGTCTTTGAAAAGACTAATAATACAGATAAACTTTTAGGAAATATCATCAAGGTAAAAAATATAGAGAAAGTACAAATACATCATTGTAGAAATGTAAATGAAAGTCATAACAATGGGTGTAGTAGGTTTTTAAAACTATAATAAAAGATACCCTGAGTAACTTTACTCCAATAGAACTGAAACAGAATACAATTGTTTTTAGAAAATAAAAGAGTTTAAGTGACTCAGCAAAGAGACCTTTTCAATAAACTTATAATTATTTTTAAATCAGTCAGTGAGTGAGTGGTTAAATATCTTTCCAAGGAAAACTACAGGCCAGGTGATTTGCCAGACAAGTTCAAGCAAATTCTCAAGTGACACTTAATTTCAGTTTTATAAATCTAGAAAAAGAAAATCCTAAATTATGATAAAAAGGACCACTCTAGCACTCACTAGGTACTTTTATGATGCTAGTACAATATAACAAATTAAAATAGTAGGCCATTGTCATGTATGAACACCAAAGCAAAACTTCTAAATAAACTATTAGCAAATTAAAATTATCAGTAAATATCTGTTTACAACACCATAACCAAATTTATACAAAGAATGTTTTGTAACATGTGAAGAAAGACTAAAATATTAGTAAATAAAATGCCACCCCAGTAGGAACAGAATGGGCCAAGAAATGAATAGATAATTAACAGAAGAAGAAACCCACATGTTTAATAAACAATAAGAGTTGTTCCAACACAAAATCACTAGGTGATACAGCTTCACACTATGAGACAGCGAAAGTTAAAAACTGTGTCGATACTAATGTTTGACAACTATATGATACGGTATAAACAATTTTTCCCAGTTGGTAAGTTGTAAATAGTTTCTATTGTTTTGAAGAACAATTTGGCCAATTTAGTAAAATCGAAGATGTGCAAATTTAATTGCACAGCAATTCTGCCCGTAGGTATATAGTCTAGAATAGTGTTACTCAAAGTATGGTCCTCAGGCAAGCTTCATTCTAGAACTGTTAGAACAAGTCCACGAAGAAATGAGCACAAATATTGAGAGTAGGCTAAAACTTTGATAATAATTTGATACTGCTATGTCATCTATTTTGTACTATACAAAAATATTAGTCTAGGGTCAATTGGAAATAAAAATTTGGTCTTTCCCAGTAGTTGCAGAATCACTGTTCTAGAACTGTTCTTACATTCTTATGTGACTTGAAAGAGAGGCAATGTTAATCGGTTAAGACATACTAGAGTAAATGGATGGTACTCTTTGTGTCCGTAGATAACTCCATGGACTCCTAGACTCCAGTTGGCCAATTTTAAGCCTAAGAGGTATTACCACCCTTGCTCATCAATAAGCCAATCATGGAAAAAGGAACCTTATAATGTTTGGTGAGCTCTGCCCTAGCAACCCTCAATACGAGAAGATGCATGAGAAGATGTGTGCCAGAATGGTCATGTCAGTATTGTATGTAATAATGGAAATATCTAAACTGACTTAAATGCCCATCAGCAAAATGAATATTTTACAGTAAACAATCCAGCTATACACACACACACACACACACACACATACACAAATGAATCTCATAATTTTGAGCCAAAAAAAGAATTAACAGAAAATACATATAGTGAAGCATTACATAAAGTTTAGAATACATAAAAATAGAGGATACATGTTATGAAAGTATAAAGAAAAACATGAGGAAGAGAAATACTAAGTTCAGGATAATGATAGGGAGGAGAGGGAATGGAGTGAAAGGAAATGCAGTATCCTAGAAATACAAGGGATTTCATATGTAGTTACAATGTTTTATTTCTCAAGCTGGGTGTTAGGTGAGTGTATTATGTTTAGATATTTCAGTATTATCAGAAATAGTTTATAACCATTTTTAAGAGAAATTCTAGAGTTGAATAATTTAGCAACAGGAGAATTCTACAGTTAGCTTCATCATATAATAGAAATGATACAGAGTGGTTGGAGCCTAGGCAAGAGGCAGAGACTTGAGATAGATTTTTTTTTTTTTTTTTAGCACAGTCTTGCTCTGTTGCCCAGGCTGGAGTGCAATGGCATGATGTTGGCTAACTTCAACCTCCGTCTCCCGGGTTCAAGTGATTCTCATGCCTCAACCTCGTGCACCACCATGCCCAGCTAATTTTTGTCATTTTTAGTAGTCATAGGGTTTTGCCATGTTTGCCAGGCTGGTCTCCAACTCCTGTGATCCACCTGCCTCAGCCTTCCAAAGTGCTGGGATCACAGGTGTAAGCCATTGCACCCAGTGTGAGATGTATAGATACACGAATAATAAAATTGTTAATATTTTCAGCCTCTGTCTAAATAATTCTAATGCCAGCAGGTTCATTATGTGTAAAGGCAGCCCATTCCATGTTGGAACATCATGATATTGAGTAAAAAATCTACCTTTCTAGGTCTTATACCTGATGGTTCTTGTCTACATAGAATGAATCCATTCTTCCCTACATAAAAGTCTTCCAAGTACTTGAAGACAATTATCATGTCTCCCGTTAGTTTTCATTCCTCAGGCTAAATTCGTTCTGAAAACTTTCTCTTTATTTAGTGGTTAATGTTCCATTCTAGCTCATGGAAAACCAGAGGATATTAGATGTGAAATACCTTCTCCCAACTGCACCTCCAAATAAGCCTATACCTGCATCTAGCTTCACAAACTTCCTTTCCTGATGTTTAAAAAAAAAAAAAAAAGCAAAAACAAAAACATAATTTCTTTATTCAAGCCTAATTCTTTCCTTAGTGTTTTTGAATCCCTTTCCATTTTCTACTGTTCCATAAGTATTTACCTTCTAGTATGCTTTAAACGTTTTTCTATTTACTTTGTTTTCATTAACGTTGGTAATATCTGAATATAATTTCTCTGAAAACTCAAATGAAAGTAGAGATCTTCTTTGATCAGACATTTTCACTTCTTTTCAGAGGTAACTGACATTCTATTTTTTAGTATACCGTGTCATAAGTCTTCTATGAGTTTGTGCATATGTATATGAATGAAAATACATGTACAGAGTTATGCGTTAGATATGTGGGCTAATTATTTATTTTCCGACTATTTAAAAAAGAAAACTTTTAACACTATTCTTTGGAGAGCTTTCCATCACTGTATATAGATCTATCTCATTCTTTTTACTTCTGATAAGAACTAGTCTTTTTAAACCTGTCCCCTATTGGTGGTCCTTTAGTTTCTTTGTGATGTTTGATATAATTTCAAACCTGCAGAAAAGTTGTAGGAAAAATATAAAGAATTTCTGTATACCTTTCACCTAAATTCACTGATGGTTAACATTTTTCCATATTCCTTATCAGTTTCTCCTGTTCCCTCTCTCCCGCCCACACTCCTCTATTTCCTGAACCATTTGATAAGTTGAAGACATTATGCTCCTTTATGATAAATTCTTGAATGTGTGTTTTATAAGAACAAAGATTTGTCTTTTATAGTCTAAATATAGTTAGCAAAATATGAAAATTTAAGATTGATACAAAACTATTACCTAGCCTATGTATTCAAATTTTGCCAATTGTCCCTGTAATGTCTATTATAGTTGTTTTTCTCCTGGTCCAGAGTCTAATCTAGAAAGATGACTTGCATTTAGTTGTTAATTTGTCTCCTGTAATGTATCATATTTCTTCAGGCTTTCTTTTCTAACATTGTTTTAAGAACATAGGCTAGTTTATTTATTTTTAAATCAGTTTGCTTGTTTTGCTCTATTAATTGGATTGTCCAGTATTTTCTAATTATTAGATTCATATTATGCTTTTTTGTCTGGAAAGTAACTTCAGTAATGAGCCTCCTTGTTGCATTGTATCAGGAGGCATACTATATTGGCTGGTACCATTATTGGCAGTATTACTTCATTTCTTTGTTTAAGGTAGTTTTCACTAGGTTTTTCTTTTATTTTACTTAACAGTAAAATTGCCGTTAACCCTGTACAATTAGTGAACAATGTATTATGAGATCGTCTAAGAAGATGTAAATATCCACCTTCTTCCCTATAATCTTTCACCTACTGTATGAAGAGTTTTCCTTTTTTATTTAAACATGGAAGGATGGATTCTTACTTTATTCAGTGGATTATAAACTATTAATATTACTATTTTTTGATGCCCAAACTGTCCCAGATTTGGTCAGTGAAAGCTTCTTCAGGCTGGTCTTCATGTCCTTTTGATATGTACTCACCACTTTTAAACATTTCCTATCTTCTCATATGGGAAGATGTTCCAGGCTCATTTTGAGCTTTCTAGTACTTGACCTGCACTGAGCTATTTCTCCAAGAATAATCATCTGAAGAATCCAAGATATGTTTACTAGGTTTTAGATTTTATTGCTCCCGGGCCTTTTTAGCAAACAGAATTGGGAAATGAACACACAACATATGTTCATATAAATTGTCCATAAAAACAAACACTGTAAAATATTTGAAGATATTTAATCTTAGCCAAATATAAGTGAGCATTGTCCATGACATAGCCCTCAGGAGATACTGAGAACATGTGCCTAAGATGGTTGGGGTACTGCTTGGTTTTACATTTTAGGAAGACATGAAACATCAATAAAATATATTTAAGAAATACATTGGTTTGGTTCAGAAAGGCAGGACAACTCAAAGTGGGAGTTTCCAGGCCATAGGTAAATTTAAACATTTTCTGGTTGATGGTTGCATTTATCTGAAGACCTGGGATTAATGAAAAGGAATGTTCAGGTTAAGGGAAAGGATTGTGGAGATCAAGTTTTTTTGTGCAGAGGAATCTCTCAGAGAGCAGACTTCAGAGAGACAGCAGGTTGTAAAATGTTCCTTATCAGACCTAAAAAGATGCCTGGCTCTTAGTTGATTATATCCTGGATCTGGGAAGGAAGGTAGAAAAACAAAGAGGAAAAGGGATTCCTATAGAATGTGGATTTTTCCCACAAGAGACTTTGCAGGGCAAGCTCAAGGTATGACAATGAAATATACTTTGGGGTAAAACATTTTGATTTTCTTCCTTGTTCTGCCTGAGTCAGATTGTAAAGTAAGCCACGATATACATGGTAACATAAAGCCCATTTGATGAGAATTTATGGTTTGTAGAGCATGACTCCCCAGACACCTTAGATAGAAATTTGGGCAAGATAATAAATCAGAGCTTTGGCCAGGCACAGTGGTTCACACCTATAATCCCAGCACTTTGGGAGGCCAAGTCAGGTGGATCACCTGAGGTCAGGAGTTCAAGACCAGCCTGAGCAACACAGCAAAACCCTGTCTCTACTAAAAATACAAAAGAAAAAAAACGTTAACTGAGCATTGTGGCAGGTGCCTGTAATTCCTTCTACTTGGGAGGCTGAGGCAAGAGAATCACTTGAACCCAAAGGAGGTGGAGGTTGCAGTGAGCTGAGATCACGCCATTGCACTCCAGCCTGGGCAACAAGAATAAAACTTGATCTCAAAAAAAAAAATCAGAGCTTTGTCCTCAAAATCAGTCTTTCTTTCTTGCTTGCCTGCTTGCCTGCTTGCTTGCTTCATTGCTTTCTTGCTTTCTGTCCTTCTTTCCTTCATTCTTTTCTTTCTTTTTTTTTTTTTTTTAATTATACTTTAAGTTCTGGGATACATGTGCAGAACATGCAGGTTTGTTACATAGGTATACATGTGCCATGGTGTTTTGCTGAATCCATCAACCCATCATCTACATTAGGTATTTCTCCTAATTCTATCCCTCCACTAGTCCCCCAAACCTGACAGGTGCCGATGTGTGATATTCCCCTCCCAGTGTCTGTGTGTTCTCATTGTTCAGTTCCCACTTATGAGTGAGAATATGTGATATTTGGTTTTCTGTTCCTGTGTTAGTTTGCTGAGAATGATGGCTTCCAGCTTCATCCATGTCCCTGCAAAGACATGAACTCATACTTTTTTGTGGCTGTGTAGTATTCCATGGGGTATATGTGACACATTTTCTTTATCCAGTCTGTCATTGATGGGCATTCGGCTTGATTCCAAGCCTATGCTATTGTGAACAGTGCTGCAATAAACATATGTGTGCATGTGTCTTTATAGTGGAATAATTTATAATCCTTAGGGTATATATTCAGTAATAGGATTGCTGGATCAAATGGTATTTTTGGTTCTAGATCCTTGAGGAATTACCCCATTGTCTTGCATAATGGTTGAACTAATTTATATGCCCACCAAAGCACTTCTATTTCTCCAAATCCTCTACACCATGTGTTGTTTCCTGACTTTTTAATGATCATCATTCTAACTGGTGTGAGATGGTATCTCAATGGGGTTTTGATTTGCGTTTCTCTAATGACCAGTGATGATGAGCTTTTTTTCATATTTCTTGGCCACATAAATGTTTGCTTCTGAGAGGTGTCTGTTCATATCATTTGCCCACATTTTGATGGGTTTTTTTTTCTTGTAACTTTAAGTTCTTTGTAGATTCTGGATATTAGCCCTTTGTCAGGTGGATAGATTGCAAAATTTTTCTCCCATTCTGTAGATTCTCTGTTCACTCTGATGATAGTTTCTTTTGCTGTGCAGAAGCACTTTAGTTTAATTAGATCCCACTCATCAATTTTGTCTTTTGTTGCCATTGCTTTTGGTGTTTTAGTCATGAACTCTTTGTTCATGCCTATGTTTTGAATGGTATTGCCTAGGTTTTCTTCTAGGGTGTTAATGATGTTAGGTCTTACGTTTAAGTCTTTAATCCATCTTGAGTTAATTTTTGTATAAGGTGTAAGGAAGGGGTCTGGTTTCAGTTTTCTGCATATGGCTAGCCAGTTTTCCCAAAACCACTTATTAAATAGAGAATCCTTTCCTCATTGCTTGTGTCAGGTTTGCCAAAGATCAGATGGTGTAGGTGTGTGGCATTATTTCTGAGGCCTCTGTTCTGTTCCATTGGTCTATATATCTGTTTTGATACCAGTACCATGCTGTTTTGGTTACTGTAACCTTGTAATATAGTTTGAAGTCAGATAGCATGATGCCTCCAGCTTTGTTCTTTTTGCTTAGAATTGTCTTGGCTATAAGGGCTCTTTTTTGGTTCAGTATGAAATTTAAAATAGTTTTTTCTTTTCCTAATTCTGTGAAGAAAGATGAGGGTAACTTGATGGGGATAGCATAGAATCTTTAAATTACTTTAGGCAGTATGGCCATTTTCATGATATCAATTATTCCTATCCATGAGCATGGAATGTTTTCCCATTTATGTCCTCTCCTATTGTCTTGAGCAGTGATGTGTATTTTTCCTAGAAGAGATTCTTCATATCTCTTGTAAGTTAACATTGAGGCAGTAATTAATTGCCTGTCAGCCAAAAAGAGCCCAGGACCAGAGGGATTCACAGCCAAATTCTACCAGAGGTACAAAGAGGAGCTGATACCATTCCTTCTGTAACTATTCCAAACAATAGAAAAAGAGGGACTCCTCCTCAACTCATTTTAGGAGGCCAGCATTATCCTGATACCAAAATCTGGCAGAGGCAAAACAACAACAAAAGAAAATTTCAGGCCAATATCCCTGCTCAACATCAATGTGAAAATCCTTAATAAAATACTGGCAAACAGAATCCAGCAGCACACCAAAAAGCTTATCTACCACGATCAAGTAGGATATCCTTGAGATGCAAGGCTGGTTCAACATATGCAAATCAATAAATGTAATCTATCGCATAAACAGAACCAAAGACCAAAAAAAACACGATTATCTCAATAGACACAGAAAAGGCTTTCCATAAAATTCAACATCCCTTCATGCTAAAAACTCTCAATAAACTAGATATTGATGGAACGTATCTCAAAATAATAAAAGCTATTTATGACAAACCCATGGCCAATATCATACCGAATGGGCAAAAGATGGAAGCATTCTCCTTGAAAACCGGCACAAGACAGGGATGCCATCTCTCAACACTCCTATTGAACATAATATTGGATGTTCTGGCCAGGGAAATCAGTAAAGAGAAAGAAAGAAAGCGTATTCAAATAGAAAGAAAGTCAAATTGTTTCTGTTTGCAATTGACATGATTGTATATTTAGAAAACACCATCGACTTAGCTCAAAATCCCCTTAAGCTGATAAGCAACTTCAGTAAAATCTCAGGATACAAAATCAATGTGCAAAAATCACAAGCATTCCTATACACCAATAATAGCCAAATCATAAGTGAACTCCCATTCACAATTGCTACAAAGAGAATGATATTTTCTTTCCTTTCTTCTCTTTCACTTTTTTTTCTTCCCTTTCTCTCTCTCTCTCTCTCTCTCTCTCTCTCTCAGCTTTCAAATATAGAGGTACATGTGCCAGTTTGTTTTACAGGTAAACTTATGTCATGGGGGTTTGTCATACAGATTATTTCATCACCCAAATATTAAGCCTAGTATGCATGAGTTAATTTTCCTGACCATCTTCCTCTTCTCACTTTCTACCCCCAGTAGGCCCTTGTGTGTGTTGCTCCCCTCCACATGTCCATGTGCTTTTGCCATTTAGCTCCCACTTATATGTGAAACATGCAGTATTATACAAACATATTTCTATAACTATTTATAAGTCCATAAATTCATACTGATGCTTCTAATTTCCATCCAACACCACAAGATTCTTCCTAGCCTATCTGCCTGCATTCCACATTCTAAGTCCCTTCTTCAACAGAGAGAAACTTGTTCCCACTGTCAGTATATTTATTCATTTGCTCAGTGCACAGAAAGTCATTTCAGAATTGCTAACCCACACTACTGTGAAAAATAAGCTGAAAAAATGTCTTGACAGTTTTAGACTTAGGTTATTTAGTGAGGTTATTTAGATTGAGGTTATTTAGTTAAAGTAAGGTAAATTAATTCATATTGTACCAATGTTAATTTCTTATTCTTAATAATGTTAACATTAAGAAAAGTGAATAGGGGATATAAGGAAATGCTCTATATTGTTTTTTGAAACTTTTCTATTAAAAAAAAAGGAATTACTAATGTTGTTTCTCTCACTGTGCACTCACTTGATACGGTTATTTTTTCATTTGGAATACAGTTAGGTTCATTAAGTTTTGTTTGTATTTTGTTTTAGGGTTTCCCCCCATTCTCAATGCTAGAATGGTTTGAGTATATAAAATATTAACATAGTTCAGAAAGTAAAAATTATTCTTAAAAATATACTTAGACAAGTGTCAGTTACTCCCCCATCCCTTCCATCCTCTTCCCACCTACCTTCTGTAGATACAATTTCATTCCTTTCTGCCTCATCCTTCCAGTGTGTCTTTTTTTTTCAAAAATGGGTGTTTTTTTTAACATAAATAAACTATTTATACACATTTGCACTTTTTTATACATTTGCTTTCTTTACTTTCATCAATAAATCCTGGAAGTTATTCCCTATTTGTTCATGGATATCTTCCCCATTCTTTTGTGCAGCTGCAAAGTACTTCATTTTGAACAGATTTTTAAAAATGAAGACATTCGTGTTGTATCCAGTGTTTTGCAATTACAGTAACATAATTAAGAATCTTATGGGTATATACTTTTGTAACATTGAAGTTGTATCTTCAGGGTATAAACCTAGAAGACAGATTTCTGAGTAAAAAATAAGTTAGATGTTGCCAAATTTCCCTCCAGAGGAGTGTGTCCTTTTACATTCCCACAAGAAAAGTTTGAAAGTGTCTGTTCATTTTGTTCACAACAAAATATGTTGTCAAGCTTTCAATTGTTACCAATCTGACAAAAATGATATGAATATATTTGAATAGTTTTAATTTGCATTTTTCATATTATGAATAAAATAAACATATTTAAATGTTTAGAATTATATATTTATATATATTTCATAAATCATCTGTCTTTTGCCCATTGTCCTATTTTCTATCAGCGTTTTAGAATTTTTCCCTCTTAATTATAAGATTTTTTTTACAATATTAGAGATTTCAGGTCTTTATGTGTGTTGTGTTACAAATATTTTTCCCAGTGTATCAGCTGCTTTTGACTTTGCTTATTGTGTGTTCTCCTTTGTTATTCAAAATTCTTTTATTTTTATGTAATCAAATTTATCAGTCATGTATTTTATTGCCTCTGCATTCCAGAAAGCTCTTTACTTTACCTGGGTTTTAGAAAAATTCACCCATGTTGTCTATTACTTGTGTGGTTTCAATTTTTATGTGTAACTCTCAGATCCAGTTGGTGTTTAATCATCATAAGATGTGAAGTATGGCTCTAGTTTTACCACTTTTTTCCACATTGCTATCCAATTGCTTCAGCCCATTTATTATAAAGTACATCTTTGTCCCAATTATTTGAAATACCACCTTTATTATATAATAACTTTCCAGACATTCTTGGCTCTATTTCTGGAATTTTTATTCTGTTTCACTGATTTTTCTATTATTGTGCTTATCACCACAATATTTTAAATATAGATGTTTTATATCACGCTATAATTTTTTTTCTGGCAAAAAGACCAATGGCCATAGCTCTAAAAAAAATAAGTATTTTTATATTTATTCTGTTCATGTGAACTTCAGTATCAACCTGTCTAGATCCATTTTAAAAAGGTTGTTAATATATTTTAAATTGGGATTGCATTAAATTATAAAACTAACTGAGCAGAACTGGTATCTTTCTGATTTTGAGCTATTCAATACAAGTAAAAGAGATGTCTTCTACTCTGTTCAAGTTTGCTTGCGTGTCTTTCAGGGATGTTTTAAAGTTTTTGTCATGAGGGTTTTGCTCATTTCTTGTTAAGTTTATTCCTAAGAATTTTTTTTTTTGTAATTATAAACTGGGTGTTTCTTACTACCATTATATCTTCAAATTGATTAGTGGTGTGTGCATAAAATATATTGATTTCTGCATGCCATTATTATTACCTATTTTTTCTTTTTTTGAGACTGAGTTTTGCTCTTGTTGCCCAGGCTGGAGTGCAATGGCATGATCTTGACTCACTGTAACCTCTGCTTCTGGTTTCAACTGATTATCCTGCCTCAGCCTCCCAAGTACCTGGGATTACAGGCATGCACCAGCATGCCCAGCTAATTCTGTATTTTTAGTAGAAACCGGATTTCTCCATGTTGGTCAGGCTGGTCTTGAACTCCTGACCTCAAGTGATCTGCCCGCCTTGGCTTCCCAAAGTGCTGGGATTACAGGTGTGAGCCACCACACCCAGCCTCTGCACGCTATATTTTAAATTTAACTTTTAAGTTCAGGGATACTTGTGCAGGCATATAGGTAAACTTGTGTCCTAGGGGTTTGTTTTACAGACCGTTTCGTCATCCATGTATTAAGCCTAGCATTTATTAGTTTTCCTGATCCTCTCCCTCCCTCCAACCCTCCAATCTCAAATAGACCCCAGCATGTGTTGTTTTACTCTTTATGCCCATGTGTTCTCATCATTTAGCTCCTACTTACAGGTGAGAACATTCAGTATTTGGTTTTCTGTTCCTGTGTTAGTTTGATAAGGATAGTGACCTCTAGCACCAACCTTATTCCTGTCCAGTATCTAAAATCAAAGGATATGATCTTGTTTTTTTATTAAGACTGCATAGTAGTTCATAGTGTATATGTACCACATTGTCTTTATCCAGTCTACCATTGATGGGCATTTTGTTGATTCCATGTCTTTGCTATTGTGAATGGTGCTGCAGTGCTTGTGTCTTTATAATGGAATGATGTATATTTGGGTATATACCCAGTAATGGAATTGCTGGGTGGAATGGTATTTGTCTTGAGGTTTTTGAGGAATTGCCACACTGCATTCCACAATGGTTCAACTAATTTACACTCTCACTGACAGTATAAAAGTGTTCCTTTTTCTCCACAACCTCACCAGCATCTATTTTCTGACTTATTAGTAGCCATTCTAACTAGTGAGAGGTGGCATCTCATTGTGGTTTTGATTTGCATTTCTCTAATGATCAGTGATGCTGAGCTTTTTTTCATGATTGTTGGCTGCATGCATGTCTTATTGTCACTTATCATGAACAGTGTCTGTTCATGAACTTTGCCCAATTTTTAATAGGCTTTTTTTTTCTTGTAAATTTGTTTAAGTTCTTTATAGATCCTGGACAGTAGACCTTTGTTAGATACATAGTTTGCAGAAATGTTCCCCCATTCTATAGGTTGTCTGTTTATTCTGTTGAGGTTTCCTTTGCTGTGCAGAAGCTGTTTAGTTTAATTATATTCCGTTTGTCAGTTTTTGCTTTTGTTTCAGTTGGCTTGGTGTCTTCATGAAATATTTGTCCATTTCTATGTCCAGAATGGTACTGCCTAGGTTGTCTGCCAGGGTTTTTAAAAATAGTTTTTGGCTTTATATTTAAGTCTCTAATCCACCTTTAGTTAATTTTTATATATAGTGTAAGGAAGGGGTTCAGTTTCAATCTTTTCTGCATGCTATTTTTATACCCGTTAGCTTGCTGAATTTTTGTATTATTATTGTTATTTTTGATTCTGTGGAGTTGTCAAAATGTTTTACAATATTTGAAAATAAAGCTTTGATAGTTCTTACAGCTCCAATGATGTTTGCCTAAATGCATCATCTAATTCTTCCAGTATAGTGCCTTGTTACTACACTTAGTAGTATTCTGAAGTTCATATTTATTGCTAACAAATATTAATATATCTTAAGGATCTTTCCAGGTGAGTAACTTTAGATCTTCCAAATACTTTTAAGTTGTTAATTTGTGTATTTATAACAATTTATTCAGAAGTTTCTCTGTTTAAAGACATTTGGAATTAAAAAGAAATTAAGAGTGCAGTTGCAGTAAAGGCTTACAGACCTTCCAGGGTGGCTACACGTGCTGGTGTTACTCTAAGGAAGCGAATGAGAGTTGGGATTGTGTGGATGTTTACCAGGGACAAAAACTATCTACTTCCTCCCTCCTCCCAGCTCAAAATACATGTTTATGCCCCTGGCTCTTTATATTCTAGCCAGGGTTGCAGGGATAATTTGGCCCAATAATTTCTCTCGTGAAATTCCCATTTGATGGATTTGTTACTTCACTTTATTTAAAATGTTTCAAGAGAATAACATTGAGATATGTTCCTGAGTTTCACTGTGTGTGATATTCAGGAGCCTTGCAAATACTAGGCTGAAAGCGCAGATTCCTCTTGCCTGGAGCCTTGAGAGGAATCTTCAACAGAGGACTGAAAAGACTGTGGGAAATATAGGAATGCTATTTAATACTATTTTGGTTATGAAGTAGTATGGCAATAGAAAAAACACTTTGTGCTTGGTCCAACTATCTTGGAGGTCCCACTACACTGTTGTCTGTCTGTCTGTCTATACATCCTCTCTCCCTCCCCCCTCCTTTCACTTTCTCTCTCTGCAAGTGACCCCAAATAGGGAAGTGTTTTGGTGTTTCTCTGTCTTCCCATAATGAGGGTCCTGGTAGCTCCATTTGTTGACAGATAGAGACTGATCTTCTGCGAGCAGTAGACACAGATCTTGTCTTATTTACTAACAAAGTTTGTGAGTTCTGTCTTTCTCCCAGGAAAGGGAAACACTATTACTTACTTATTTTTCAGTCTTAAAAAGGAAATTTGAGAATTTTCCAAAGCAGGTATATGCATTTTAAATTTTAATAGGTTGTTTTAAATAGCTTTGAATTGGTTTACAAATATTCAGACTAGTAGCATATGAGAGATCTATTTCCCCTTACCGATTCCATACTAACATGTGTTATACTGCTAACACTTTTGTCTACTGGGAAGTAATAATGCCTTATTGGTGTCTTACTGCACATTTCTCTTATTATCCACAGGTTTGGTATTCTTCATATGTTTATGGCCTCTTTTGTGAGTAGCCTGTAAATATCATTTACTTTGCTGTTTTTCTATCAGATTTTTGTCTTTTACTTATACATAGGCCACATATAGAGATCTATCTCTATATATTTATCTAGATAGAGATACATATAAAATACTATATATCCATATCTATATGCATATATTCTGAACACAAATGCATTGTCATATAGTATTATAAACATTTTTCTCCTATAATTTTATCTTATATCAGAAACTTTCTAATTTTGCTGAAAGCAAATGTTTAAATTTTTTCCTTTATGACTTTTGCTTTTTCTGTCTTGTTGAGAAGGTCTCACATACTGTAAAGTCACAAAAGAAAGTCCTCCTGAATTGTGTGTGTGCATGCATGTGTGTGTGCACGCATGTGTGTGTGTTAGGCTTGATCTTGGTCTTTCGGAGGCAGAGTAACAGTGTGAAGTTTAGCATTGTGAAGCGGCACTGGCTGTGGCTCTGGCACAGTGCTGTTCAGTAGTGATGCTCGGCATCCTCCTTCCTGTCATTCATGAGGATATGTCTAGTGTTTTGCTGTTACTTAGTATCTGGCAGATATGCTTTAATAAATAAGTTCCTCTACCTTATTAGTTTACTATAAATATTTTTGGAATGAGTATTGAATTTTATCAGATGTAGCTTTAGCATTGACTGAAGTCATTATATGATTGTCTTTATTATATGCTGTGATTATATTATTAGGGTTTACTATTTTTGAAAGGTTGATTAAACTTTCTTGGTCATGATGTATTGCCTTAATATACCACTGGATACAGTTTCCTAATATTATATTGAGGATTTTTACATATATTTTGCATGTCAGTTGGTCCGCAGCTTTATTGTATGTTTTCCTTGCCTAGTTATGACTTTAGGGTCATATGCTTAGTAACATAAGTTGGCTAACTTTATGTCATTTAATTCTCAGGGAGATTTTATATAAAATGCAAAGTATGTATTATTTCAAAGCAACTGGCATGAGTGTTTTTTGACTTGTTATATTTTTGGTGACATTTATATTTCTCATATAGTTATTTTTCTATTCATATCTCTACTAGTTCTTGGGCCAATTTTGGCAAATTTTTTCTGAAAAAGTATATTTTTGGTTTATTACATTTTTGTCTGCAGAGATCTTAAAGTCTCCCACGACAGTTATGTTTTTCCTTTCATTTCTGAGAGTTTTAATTTATATGTGTTATTATTTAGTGCATACGCTTCATGCAGCTTTCTTTTCAGTATCAATCGAACATTTATCAGTCTAACATGGCATCTTTTTGTGATTTCATACCTTTCATTTGATTTGCTTTAGTCAGAGCGAACATTGCCACCACATTTTTGTTTGCATCAGCCTGAATTCTCCCCATAACTTGGGTTTTAGCTTGATCTGTCATTTTATTTTATATTTGTTTCATAAAAAGCATATATATTTATTTATTTATTTATTTAATTTTAACCAATCTTGTATTTTCTGTCCTTTAAGTGGGTGAGTTAAACTACTGGTACTTGTCAGGCTATTAGGTTTCATCTTGCTTTGTGCTTTCTCACTTTTTTGTTTTTTATGTTTTCTTGCCTTTTTTGTATCTTTCCAAAATTGTTTTTATTTATAGTTTTTAAATTATCAAAGAATAAGAATGTGTCATTACCTTTATTCTCCTTTATATGTAAATAAGTTTCTATTAAATGCCTTTGCAAAGAGTTATTTTCCTCTAGGTATTTAATCATTTAAATTGTTTAAGCAATAATCTGCCTTTTACTAATTTTCAAGTCCTCTCTATTATTTATACAGAAGAAATATTCTCTTACTGTGGCTTTTTCTAAAAGGGGATAGAAATCTCATGAATATACAAAGGATTCTCCATTTGGGCTGCTTCACATTTACTAGGAAATGTCCACCAAATATTTTTATTCCCCACAGCAACCTGTTTTAAGACCTTTGCTATCAGTGCTCCCTGTCAAAGTCACTTATAATTCTCCAATTCCCTTAAAATATGTTTCAGAACACTTATAAATAGGTTTTCAGAAAAATAAAGAGAAAAATTCCTTATGCAATTATATATAAGTGATGCAAATATTTCTTCATAGTATATAACTTCCTCCTATAAACTAAAAAATAAAGCTGTTGGTTAATTTAAAGTTCTTTTATCTATTCATTGTTAGTTTCCTCGCTGAGGCTGTGTGATCTGATCCAACAGAAACACAAGTTAATTTTAGCCTTGCATTCCCAAAGCCCACAAAAATATGAATGTTCAACCTAACAATTCCATTTAAGCAGTAAGACAAAAGTGGGAGGAAATGAGATAAAGGAAGAATAGATTCATGTACCACATGGAATTGTGCACATTTTATATGTAGAACCTGAAGGCCTACCTAGAATAGGCCTGTCTCTTCAGGTTCTACATATAAAATGTGCTTGTGCAGGTGGGTCTACTCCAGCCCACTCTGAAGGGATGGTAGATGGCACAGGTATTATTAGGCATAATAATGTAGACTTAGAATATTATGGCCAGAAGCATTTTGGTACACATTATGCCAAATATTTTCTTATTGAAGCCATTTTGATTCTTCCTTTACAGTGAAGATATAGTTTAGATTTCATCTTAGTATCTCATATTATCCCTCATCCACCATCGAAGGAGAGCTGGTAGCTATAGTCTCTTCAGCAGGGGAGGAGATGGGCCTAGATGGCTGAGGGTTCATTGCCTGACTCAGCTTCATTAGAGGTAACAGGTGGCATCATCTCAAAATGTGGGTGCAACACTAAGTGTGTTCTGTGATCTGTTGGATTCTTTCTTTTATGACTCAGACCCACATAATCTCCCACTGTGCAGGTGTACTTTTCCTTTGAGCTGAACCAGTTCAGAGTCTGCAAATATTTTTATATATTTTTTTTAACCTTAGAGGACACTATGTTTTCACTGGCCTCAAATATTTTTATAAGTGACAGGCTGGACAAACAAGGAATATTATCCTGTTTATAGGTTTCTTTATTTGGGGGTGGCAGCCAGGAGAGGAGATCCCAGGGAAATTGCTAATTTAAGTTTTTGAGAAAGGAACTTATTTCCTTTAACTCATTTTAGAAATAATTAGATATGCCCTTCAGTATTTTCATCTGTAAAATGGAAATAAACATAGGGTTGATGAAGATATTAAAGGATTTAATGAAACCTGTCTCCAACAGAGATGAAAAGAATTGCGTTATGGAGAGAGACAAGAGAGAGTTGCTTCCCTAGGAAGGAGCAGGAAAGTCATGTTATTAACAGAGTAGAAAAACGCGAACAAAGTGTTCTCCGTTCTGCTTCCTGCTTGGCCACCATCTGCTGGCCACAGCCTCCCTAAGACGCAACTTTTAGCTCGACCTAAAGTTAAGTAAGTGTCTAATATAGTACTCCTGACACTGTAGCCCAAGTAAGTCTCCCTCCATCCCTCCCTTTCTTCAGTCCTTTCCTCTCTCCTCTCTTCCTTCTTTTCTTTTCCTCCTTCTCTCCTTTCTTCCTTCTGCCTTGCTCACTCTCTTGCTTTTGCTTTCTGTGACGGGGTGCTATATTTCTTAGGCTGATCTCAAACTCCTGGACTCAAGCTATCCTCTTGCCTCACCCTCCTCAGTAGCTGAGACTATAAGCACATACAACTGAGCCTAGCCACAGGAATTTGTAATCACTTGGGTAGCATCCTCCTCCATACTACCACCTAGGGAGCCTGGGCCCTGGGGCAGAGGAAGCCATAACTGGAGGAAAAGGCATTATCTGGGGGGAAAAATTCTAAGTATTTCTAAAAATATCTGGGAAACTATAATCCATGTTTTCTATTTCGGGGTTCACTGACTCGTGACATATTTAACAGAAGAACTAGAAAGCAGCATTGTTTCTTACCCTAGCCTAACAAATGGAAAAAGATCATGTTCTTCAGGGGCTCTAGCAGTAGTGACAGTGAGATGGAGAGCAGGGTCTTCCAGGTCTCTCAGAATCTCCTAGGATTTTATTTCTCGAACAACCAGTTTGATAATTTTTTCTTAGTGGATTTCTTAACAATTCAGTTAAAATAGTGGTCCCCAACCTCTTTGGCACCAGGGACTAGGTTTGTGGAAGGTAGTTTTTCCATGGACTGGGGGTTGTCGGGATGATTCAAGTGCATTACATTTATTGTGCACTTTATTCTGATTATTACATTGTAATATATAATTTCATAATTATACAACTCACCAGAAGGTAGAATCAGTAGGAGCTCTCAATTCATTTTCCTGCAATGAGAATATCCCATCTGAGACTGATAGAAGACAGTGACAGACCATCAGGCATTAATTCTCATAAGGAGCACACAACGTAGATCCCTCCCATGTGCATTCACAATAGGGTTTGCACTTCCATGAGAATCTAATGCTGCCACTGATCTGACAGGAGGTAGAGCTCAGGCGGTAATACAAGCCATGAGGAGCGGCTGTAAATGCAGATGAAGCTACACTCGCTGTGCCACCACTCACCTCTTGCTGTGCAGTCTAGTTCCTGACTGGCCAGGACCCCAGGGTTGGGGACCCCGAGTTAAAACACACACAAATGGCATCAGAGTGTGTTACATAGACTAGGAGAAGTAGGTGGAGGCTCAGGGATGGGTTTGGAAAAGTAAATGAGACCTTTGGTCCAACTCTCAGGTGACTTTCCCAGCACTCCCCTAACCAACATCCTCCACTTTTCTGGAACACATTCATAAATAGAACAAATTTTATGGAAGTCCAAGAAGCAGAAAGGGAGTATGTCAGAATCACAAAGAAAAAGGATACATACATATTGATATTATAGGTTATATTAAACAAAAGAACAGTGATAGGATAAGGAAATGTATGTGCTAATCTGGAGCCAATAACTTGCTTCAAGAATGAACTAGACAGAGAATATATATACAGTCAGACACTAAAAGTTAGAAGATAAGCAGATAACAGAGATGTTTAATATTTGCTGCCTTTTGCTGAACGTAGTAATACAAATAACTACTATCATTGGATGAAATAGATGCCAGGCTTTGCAGACCCCTGGATATCTGTGTCATTTTAGGCTCATTTTACAAATGAGAAAACAAAAGTCTCTGTGAGCAGTGATGTTAATTACACAGAGCTAGTGAGTGGCGGGGCTAAGATCCACACTTACGTCTGATTCCTTTCACTTTGCCATGCTGTTTCTCAAAACTGAGCAAAGTTCAAAAATAGGAGGACTGTATTATTAAATCTATTGCTCAATGTTCATATTAACCCTAACCCCTAGCTTTTTATCAGAATTCCCAAATTCTGTTTTGGAGCATAATTACTTGATTATTGCTCCAAAACAAGATGTTTTGATGGAGAGACTCTTGGAAAACAAGAAGAAAGGGAGGAGAAACTAGGGAGAAAGCACATGAAATTTCCAAAATTTACTACTGGTATGCATTTGGCTCATCCTCATTTCTGTAAGAGCACAGGTTCTTCTTTCTAGTGACTAACTTGACATTGAGTATAAGTAGAGGAAAAGAAGAAGATTGTTGAGGAAGGTGGTTCCACTGTAATTTAAAATGATTTGCAGAAGCCAAATGGCTTGTGCTGGCAGTAGAGAAACAGACCAGGGTGTGGCAGGCTGAGATGAAACCAACAGAACTCAATTATTATTAGGAATTCTGAAAAACAAAATGCAATTAAGAGAAGGGCATTTCTCACCACAGAAGAACAGTCATTTAAGCAGCCCTCAGAGGACTCTGCGTAATGTTCAATGCCACTTGGGAGGAGACTTGGTAGCTCTATCTTAAGTGAGGTTGATTAAGCAAATCACAGGCCTGAATGTCTATGTAACAGATGGGTCCCCTCCTCCTTTTACAACTGTGGTTATTTGGTATTTAAAAAAAAATAGAAATAAAAGATTTAATATTTACCAGTCTTCACATACTCTGCGTAGAACAGGAAACATCAGATTGATTTTGAAAGATAAGAGAATAACTTATTCTAGAAGAGCTAAGTTAAAATGAAGACAATAAATTCAAGGTAATAAAATATAAATTAAAACTTACTTTCTCTTCTCTTTTTCATCTTTGACAAGAGAAGCAATATATTATTCTTTTCCCAGTCCCCTAGTGTTTTGGGGTGATAATGCTAATTGATCTGTAAGATGATAAACTTGAGCTGCCACTCTGCCCGTTAGTCACACAGAGGTGGAAGATACAAGAATTAACTACATAAATTGAAAGAACAAATTAATAGTTTTTTTCCCAAAATTTCTCTTTTTACATCCAGTCTTTATGCCAAATGCTTGATATATTCTTGTAACACAAAATACATACAATGAGATTTTAATTTCATTCATGAAGTGGAAATCTTGATGAAGTAGGATCTTGATACTCATTTAACATAGCAGCATGTTTCTATAACCACTGTTTTTTCTTTCACTTACTATAAAAAAAATTTCCAGGCCTCATTCTCATCCAACACAGGCATATACAAGCTATATGAATGGGCTTTAGTTTCAGCCATTTTGGATAGATAGTAAATGGCAAATGGTTCTCATGCAATCTAAAGCAATCATAGTTTTATATCCTTGATCTTGAAAGGAAATGTTTGGTTGGCTTTTGAATTAATTACGGAGAATGTTATTTTATCCATTGGACTATGTAGGGTATATCAAATGTATCACTCTAGTTTGTGCTAAAGAAGGAAATACTACACTAGCAACTCGCAATGTTGTAAGGTTGACACCAAAGGATATGGTATAAAATGAAGTGGAGGGGGGACAAAACCTTCTGTAACAGATTGCCAGAGAATGAAGGAGTATTTTTAGGTTAAGCTGATACAAGCAGGTTGCTTTAAGAGCTGTCCAAATGAAGCCTTATTTTTAGGATGCAGTATCCCTACCACCATCACCTTTCTTGTAGACTCTTGGGAATAACACACATGAGGAAATTCCATATTGCTATACTCACACACATGGTTCTTCTAAACCCAGTGGATTCTTACAGCAAATGCGCAAACAGATGGGTTTGTAGCAATAACCATTTCTCTTTCACACAAGCTGACCTTAACCATCCATGAAACAGTGTCCTAAACACGTGAAATTTACTAGACGCTATTTACTTGTGTTAAATATGTAAGTACAGACGAAGAGGAGATCACTTAACTAGGGGATATGTTAGCCATTGCTTATGTATGTTCACTATGCTGTTGTATGCAAACATTGGCCCCAAACACTAAAGTGCATGCCTGGCCCTTCATAATAATTAAATGGAAAGATATGAAATCACTTGTTTAGAACTAAAATTCTGCACCATCTGTTCACAGACAGTGGGTACTCTGCTGCTTTGTTCATGTAAATTTGCTGGTACACTGGGAATTAAAATATTCTTGAAAGCATCTCTGCTCCTTGTGTATGTTCTGATAAAGACTGACTTTCTACATTTTGAAAAAAAATTGAATTAAATATGAGACGCTGTAAACCAAAAAAAGAAGAGTAAGCTATGCTGGTTCAGATGATTCATGCAAAGAATTCGTAACAAAAGTAAAATCTCAGGAATAGGGTATAGAGGAATTGAAAGTCTTTTTCTCCAACCAGAGAAACTTTTGGCTATCTAAATTATCAATGTGTATCAGACGATATCAGCCATTTTACCATGAAAATAATGCGAGAAGTGAAGCATTGGAAATGTCAAGTGACCAAACAAGTATGTGCAGAAATTAACTTTTTTTATTATATATCATATAATGTAGTAGTAAAGTTTGTTTGAAGTGCATGAATAAAAAGTTAGTGAAATTACAGGAGGAACAATCTATATAGCAATAATAGGTGCATTCCCTGTGCATCTGAAAGAAAAAAAAAAAGAGTTTTCACTCATTTTGGCCTAAAACTTAGTGTTCAGGTTCCCAGGATTCTGACATCAGAACCCGGATAACGCTGATTAGAACCATAGGGGCTTTACAATAAAAGCTAAAATATTGACCATATGATGGCAAAAAGTCTTATTTTGTGGTTAACTTATTCTCTTCTAGCTACTCTCTGATGAAGTTGGTGGCGCTGTGGAGGAGGACCGCCGCCTCCTGGACGAGGACCGGGACCGTTCAGCGTTGTAAGTGACATGCTTGTCGTACCCCTCCATCTGAGCCTCAATGAAATCTCTTTGCTGCTGCCTGATGGTCTGGCTTATGAGCCCAGGGAGGGCGTGGATGCTACCAATCAAAGTCTCTAATTTTGTTTCCAGGGTAACAATCCTCTTCTCGAAGTCTTCACTCCTTTCGTTTAAGTCAGAAATCATGTCATACATGATATTCTGGGTCTGAAAAACAGGATTGAGAAGAAGGTTAATTACACTTGCCCTGGACACAAACTGTCCACCTCTCAGAGGTTTAGCTCTAGACTCTTGCTGGTGGCATTCAGTATAACAGGGGTGTCAGCTAACTGAACAGCTCCCCTTGCAAAGCCAATTCACTGTACCTGTTCAAAGCTAAGATTTATAATAGAAATATAAAATCTTAGGTTCAGTTACAGAAAATTTGAAGCAGGTACTGCTACTGGTGGTATGTCCAATGATTGTAGGTGGTATCAGGATAGACAAAAATGTTTCAATTTAATATTTATATATGTATTTTAAAGGTTGTCATAAAGGTAAGCACATCAAATTCATTTTGCAACATGTATTAATTAGGGCAGGGGTTATTTTTTTTAAAATAGGCAGAGTCAAAAAATAATAAATAATACAGATGGTATTGTTATGTGGCAGAAATGTTGAGGATAGAATATAAATGACGTTTAAGATTAACTCGTTTGATAATTTTGTAATTTAAAGCAGTAAGTTCCTAAATATTGTTTGTTGTCTTTTGTTCCAAATTACAGGCCTCTCTCCACTGGATCAAATGGAATTTTTTCAGATAACCATTGAGAAAATATTAGTTGAGGGAGATACTAAGGTTAACAGTCTATCTTGTTGGCCATGGCTCTGACCTGCTGGCTTAATCAAAGCTAAGTGGTTGAAATAGGAAAATGTTTTTGGATTCCTAGTGAACCTTGAAATTGACTGTCTTGATCACAGGGTATCCATAACTCTGACTCCTAGGTATATTTCCTGAGTAGCCAAGAGTCAAGGAGAGAGGACTGATCAGCTCAGAGCTAGAAAGGGAAAAGGCTGGTGAAGGGGAAGAAAAGTGTGTCAACCTTAGTTTAGTGCAGACTTTCCCAAGTCTGAGATCCCTTCGTTTAAGCCATGCCTCCTCCTACTTCTATTTGCTTTCTTATCATATGTTCTTCTTCTGCTTAACAATCTTTTAAAGATGATAAATGAACTGATAAGGGAGTTATTACTTAGAACACAGGCACCTTGTTTGTTTGACCAGAGTGCGTATGCTTAATTTTACTACATGGTCTTAAGAATATGTGAACAGCATCCATTCATTAAAGAACATACTGAGCCTTTATGGTATGTGCAGTCCTACGGTCATAAGTATAGTAATAAAGAAATAAACAGCAACTTGCCTCACAGTGGTACTCTTGAAGTAAAATTACATCTCCACCTCATATTTCAATGTGGCCTATTCCTTTGTTCATAAAAATACCCATTAAGAATCATTTAACTGGCCGGGCGCGGTGGCTCACGCCTGTAATCCCAACACTTTGGGAGGCCGAGGCGGGTGGATCACGAGGTCAAGAGATCGAGACCACCCTGGTCAACATGGTGAAACCCCGTCTCTACTAAAAATACAAAAAATTAGCTGGGCATGGTGGCGCGTGCCTGTAATCCCAGTTACTCAGGAGGCTGAGGCAAGAGAATTGCCTGAACCCAGGAGGCGGAGGTTGCGGTGAGCCAAGGTCGCGCCATTGCACTCCAGCCTGGGTTAAGAGGGAAACTCTGTATCAAAAAAAAAAAAAAAAAAAAAAAGAATCATTTAACTAACGAGTGATGGAGCTTGCCCCATCTTTTGTTCGTATGTCCAAGTGACAGCCACTTTTATACATGTTAATAAAAGATGTCTTCATGTCTTATATGTGTGTGCTGTCCAGTTTATATGCATGATATATGCTCTCCTAGGGTAAGTCATTAAGTACTTATCTTCAACCTCTAGTATGTGTTATTGATATGTATTATAATCAATATAATTTAGATGCATTATTTAATGAGACTAGGCCAAGTATGCGTAATTTGTATGAATTATACTTGAAGTTTTAGTAAAGTCATGGCTGATTTATCAAATGAAAAACAATTTGTAAGAGGCAACTGAGAGTTACCTCTTTCAAAGCATTTGTGTAAAAGGCTGAACAATCATATAAACACTATTCTAATATCGCTTTTAGAATTCACCTCGGGAAATGCAATGTTTTGATTGCTGACAAATATTTATGTTTTGATAATGGGTTTTATGTGGGGATGGACAACCAAAAATCAATCAGCTAAATCTTATAAATATGGTAGAATAATCTGGGGACCGTTGATGTACTTTTCAAAAAGTGTCATGATTTTAAAATAATGAAATGGAGAAAGAACCATTAAAAAGTGATCATTTTGGGTGATAACTGTCATTTTAGGATGTAATTTTTAGTATCTTTTATTTTTATTTCAACTTCACATTCTTTTGAGTTTGCTTAAAATACATAAAACAAAATTTAATTATGAGTCTTATTCATTCCTGAGTATCACAGTCACACCTAAAACAGTTCTGCTCTCATTAGGATGAGATTTACATGCAAATAAAAATCCCACAGGTATTGTCTCCTGTTCCACTCAGGCTTCTTATGGTACTTCCAAATCACTGTGACTAGGAACGTTTTCAGAATGGGTGTTGAATAATGTAATAGGGAAAGAGCACATTAAGTGAGAGTTTTAGAAACATTCTTTTAAGTCGGACCATCGTTTTAGGGTACTTTGTTGGTTTGATTTATTAATTAGATTTGGGTTGGGATCCTCTTGAAACATTAATTATTAGTGACTGTGCAGTAGTTGATTTCAGCAGATGCAACCATGAGGCCTAAATACCTCAGGCTTACCTTTGCCAGGTCCACCAACGTGTTTGCTTGGTCATTCAGCTTCCTCTGCTCCATTTTTACACTTCTTAATCTAAAAGACAGAATCTGGTATCAGGAAGGTTCCCTTCTTTCTATGGCAATCTTATGCCTTCCAAAGAGCATGCACAAAATTGACAAGAGCAAATAACTGCATGGATAATGCCTTGAATATTTGGGGTAAGTCCAAACTGGTTATATGTCTGGTACAATGAGAAGCATGCTTCCCCAACACCGCAAAAAAGAAAGGAGAGAGAGCAAGAGATGAGATGTCCTTAGGACAGCTATTTATCAGGTAAAATTGAATTCAGAAGGACTCATAAGGATTTAACCACATGAGAATAAGCCAAAACATTCCTTAAAGCCCCAGTATCATGACAAATAGACATAGGAAGAAATATGCAAAGCAACTGGAATTTCATCGATGTTGGAGCAATGAGCACCTTCCTATGCCTAAGTGACTAGATACAGGTATTAGCCCTGTTTAGTCCGAAATGGATTGGGTTAGGTATTTGAACCTGATGAGAACACAGTGATAAGTGAGATTCTTAATAACAACAAAAAAAAACTTTTATTCAACCAGCAGCAAGATAACACAAAACACATAATTATTATCTTATTCTTCATTGTATTTAATTTGACTTTTATCTTGAACTGCCATTAAATCTGAAGAGAGGCCAGACCATTTCCTAGGGAAAATTTCCTTTAATTTTCAGTGCAGATAAAAGTCAGAGGACAATTATAGTATCTGGCAGATGGAATCTCTGGTAAGATTATGTTTAGCTACTTTTAAATATAATTGTATGTACCTGATGAAGAGTCAATTCAGAGTCAAAAAACGGTAGTTGAAAAACACTTTTTTATAAGAACTCTGATAGTCTTTAACTCTACTTATTATATTATTTTTCAACAAATACTTGTTCAGTGTTTGTTTACCATGTACCAGAAAGATTTTCCAATAAGAGAAAGGTGGTTTAATGTTCCTTAAGCTAACAAGTAAAACCTTTTTCCCAAAAGAGAAGTAGGTTCCTCTAAACTATTTAATGAAAAAAAAAGAAAAAGAAAAAAGTAATGCTAATCTTATTTTTGCTTTGATGACAAGTCATTTTATATAGTTTTAATGTTAGAAAGAATACTTTTTATTCTTTTTCAATTAAAATGAAAGGTAATTATATAGAAGGAATAAAAACTCTCAGGGCAAGATTTTACTGCCAGGGAGATTTCTGTAATATGTTCATAATGTTCAGTGATTTTGTTCTGAAACTAGGATATCCAATATGTCACCAAATCTGCTCTACAGTGAAGACGTAGTGCCTTCTGCCAGTAAGTTTAGCTGACACCTACCTACAACATGATCTTCAACAATCTAAAACGGTTTAAGGTTATGTCATTGTGACTATATGTTTATTAGAACGCTGGAACAAAGCTCCTTTTATTTAATTGGCTCCTTTTTAATGCTATTACAGAGAGGGAATATGTCCTAGTCTAAAATAAATTTATAACTGTATATTTAGATCCAATATATTATTGAGAAAGATTTCTTTGTAATTAATAGAATTACAATTTTTGATGTGTACCTTTGAAAAACAGGCAACTGCCCCCACCCTACACCCCCTAAAAAGAAGACTTACAAAACTGTGGGTCATTACACAGAAGTGTACTGAAGAAAGGGCAATGTACAACAATGAATTCCATCCTCACTGACTCTAACAGGACTTTAGTTTCCTCACATATGAAATGAAGTGTGTTAGATTAAAACAATGTTTCTGTACTGCTAGATTCATACGTCAGAGGTGTTCTTGATGACTTTAAGTGATACCTAAAATGGAAAACAGTTATTCCTTTTAGTTCTCTTCTAATTAATTATTCATTACTGTAAGAAAAACATCAGAGGCTGGTCCTAATCTGTCTTTATCTTCTAACACCTGCTTTTTTTTTTTTTTTTTTTTTTTTTTTTTTTTTTT